>NC_041331.1:26008539-26308539 GCF_004354835.1 Perca flavescens | reverse complement strand
AATAGGTAAATTAATGGATTACCAAATGGGCTTACCAGACAGAGGCCCAACGGGCGCTGGTCAGGAAGCCCCCTAATTAGGCAGAGCCTGTTTTTAAACTGAAAGTTTAAAGTTATCAATATCTGTCCTGGAAAGTCAAACGGTTCAAACAAGGGATGTCAAGGTGACTGAGCATGTGCAGATACTGAGCACAGATATGTGATATATGTGCTGCTGTTTAGTTAAAAATGGCAGTGTTACACATCTATGCCAATGGGGCCCACTATAATAATAATAGTCATAAATAATCCATAAACAGGTGAAAATTGAACTGGACTTAGCCACAACACTCCAGCTTTAATGCATCATATCACTTTATTCAAGCACTACTCCACGTTTTATAACAGGGCATGGGTTTCACCTACACCATGTATGTCCATTAGTTTGGGGGAAAAAAATACAATACAGTACATCATGCTGAAAGATAACACAGCCACAACTCATTATTTTAAAACAAATACTTGAGATCAACATTTACAAATTACCAAAGGTGTCACTTAACATCTTTGTCATCTCTGGACAACATGTGCTATGGGTACTTTAAGACTATGTAACCTGACTATCTTAGGCACACACTGTTTATAAGTCTTCACATGTATTTGCTACACACTACATTAAACTGAACCGTATTAAACACAGAGTAAACGGTCTAAAATGAGATCACAGTTTTGAATAAAGGGAAAGCACATTTAACTTCCATATTCCTTTTCTTGTATGTATGTACTGTATGTACTGGTGATGCATGCTTTGATTATATATGTTGCCAATATATGTATTAATATTTCAAATAATAGTTTGATTGTATAGACACAACCTTTCAAAAATTGCAAGCAATATAATTGTTTTTCCAGTATTAATGGCAGCTAATTGACAATTAAACTCAAAGCAGGTCCATGCTGAAAGAAAAATATTGCTTTAAGGCCTGGAAATATTTTCTGAAGAAATGTTAAACAGATCACCAGATTGATGAATAAAAATCTGAAAGGAAAATAGGCATATAATTGAATGGAGGGTGTAATACTTGTAAGATAAGCAGTGTTGGCACGGATGATAAAATGTGCTTAAAAAGGGAAAGTCAAAGAGCGATGTTATGATCACATAGTGTAACAGATTTAATTGATTTCTTAGTTTAAACTAATTAAACAGTTTACATTTTGTTTAGTTGTGTGATACAAACTTAAATACCCTAAAATACAGATACTTGGAAATGATAATCAGTGCAAGGTAACTCATTTAACTTTCAAAAGCATGTTTACAAGATTTTGTTATTAAAATAAAAACATACAACTGGCAGCTGAAAGGCAAATTTCTGGTTAATATAATTTTGTGATTTAGTCTTTGGAAGCTGGCGTTCTAATCCTTAAAATTCAAAATCATTTTCCATATATGGCAACCTCAAAGTTTAGTATTCAGGGTTGGCAGTAGAGTTTAATTCAGCCGAGGCTTGTAACAGTTAATATACAACAACTCCTGCATGCATACTCACCTACTGATGAGGTGGCTTTTCTCTATAGGGAATTTATTTTGTACATTTATACAAGCAGATGCACACACAAATGCAGATCACCAACACAAACACACATAAACACTGTTCAGTACATCGGATTTTAGTATGAATTAAAAAGTTGGATAAAAAAAATATATATATTAATTTCCAGATGGGTACCCTGCTTCATTATGTAGTGCACAGGAAGTTAAAGACACTACAGTATAAACATTATACATAAAACAAACCAAGGACAAAGACAAAAAGCTAGTCATCTGTTAGACTTTCATGATCGAGTAGAGCACAACATGAAGCAAAGTGCAACATCCAGTAACATCAGGTGGTCCTCTCCAGACTTATGCATCTTTCACATCTGGAAAGTCATCCTGCTTGCGTTCAGTCATTCGGGCACATCGTGGACAAGTTGTGGAGTTGTCATAGTAACAATCTCTAAAGAGACACATAACAAACACCAACATGTTTTGTTACATAAAATGTCATATTAATGATGTCCATGAGTTGTTTTTCATTTAAAAAAAGGGATACTTATTAGTGTTCAGGCAATTGTACCGTTTTGCTATCTACACTATTTTTAGTGGGACAAATTCATTAATGTCTCTATTATTACTCTGAATGTCATTTAAAGGTATGTTAAAGGGTAGCTTTTATAAAAATATGTTTGTGTCATATTTGCTGAAACTGTCACTTTATCCTGACAGTAGGACAAATGTAAACATCAGAGTAAACACCGAGGAAGATGGCTATCAGGTACGACCTATGGCTACGATCCTGACTACGTGGACAAGCAAGACCATCTCTACATCAGAAGGGACACAGAGGCAAGCATGGAAGAATTAAAGACCGTCTGCGATCTTTTCGGCTGAGCATCCTGCTGGCCAGCGTGCAGGCGCTGGACGATGAGCTGGCCTCCGTGCCTGCGTCGGTTTCCATCAGGATGTCCGGAGATGGGGTGTCCTTTTCGCCGAAACTTGGTTTGGATCCTCGAGTGCCGGTGCCATTCCACCGGGTGACTGATGTTTTCTCTGCCTCCCCCTAGTGCTCCTAATGGCATTTGCAAGTTCCCATTGCACCTGAACTTAAACAACCAAATCGGAGCCGAGGAGCCTCTAACGCAGTTTCAATGAGAGCTTGTGAACTCCTAGTTTTGACCGCAGTTCACAAGCAGCCATAAACACTGCATTAGAGACTCCTCAGTCTGATTAGTTGTTTTTTCCTTATGCCAATGAAAGCACCAGGAGGCAGATGATTTTCACATATGATCTGATTCATGTAGTACTGCCGGGATACAGTGGAAGTTTGAGCAAATATGACAAAAATTATATTTTTTATGAAAGTTACCAACGGTAGCTTTAACTGCTGATTTTAGATTAGACCAATACTGAACGTCTTTGGGGTTACAAGGAGCTTCACTCAAAAGTAGGGAAAACTTTGTTTTTGAAGTTCTGAGGCTTTGATATTTCGTACCCGTTAAACTCCTAACAATCACATTATTTGCTGTATTTTTCAGTCTGACTGGTTGGTGGGGACTAACCTGTGGAAGACAGCAGAGCAGTCGTGGCAGACTGAGGTATGACTGTCAAAAGGGAACAGTATGTCTCCTTCCTTACACAGCTCACACACAAATCCTTTGGCCTGACAACGCTACACACACACACACACACACACACACACACACACACACACACACACACACACACACACACACACACACACACACACACACACACACACACACACACACACACACACACACACAGGGTTTCAGGGAGGCTACATGTTCTCTACTCCTTTAGTAAATAATATTGTCAAACAAGTGCCTATTGCCTAATGCTAGGCAACATACAGGACACAAGATTAAGTTATAAGTGATACACAAACAGGAAATAAGCTTACTAACACAGTGAAGTCATTAGAATTGTTCTCTGTGCTGTATGCAAGAGCTCACCTCACAGTCTAGTTTGATGTGCTTAGCAAATGTGGTGTGGATCTCTGTGAGAGAACAGCTGAGTCTGCCACTTGAGATGTCAATCAAATCCTGTAGTGAGTACATGTCATCATTCTCCACAAAGTGCTGCCGATCTTGTAGCTGGAGAACACAAATACAAAATACCAAGAACAGTCAAGTTTACGGTATTTCACATACAGTACATTGTCTCAATTTTACAACAGGAACCTTTCTCGATACAGCTCAAACTCTCCACTCCCACCACATGGTGGTGCTGTTGTAACATTACTTATTGGTCACATATGTCATGCCAGTGTATATGACGCTTTAACTGCACAATGCAAAGTCAATTTAGTAAAGAGATGCCCACCTGTAGCAATAGCCGAGCCTCCATGGCCTCCTTACAGGTAATAAAATAGGGTTTCATCAACAGAATATCTTGACGGAGTTTCTGTAAAGGAAGACACATGTGCATGTACGCCACACGCAAGGGCTAAAACTAAGAACAAGGATATGACAGTGAAAGATATGTTGAAATGTGGATTTTGTTTTATCTACACAGAGAACATTTTTAAGACTCAATTTCTTGCAGCGTTCTTACTAGTGCCTCCAAAAAAAAGTGAAGCTACCCACCCTGATCTCGACTAGTTCCTCCACAAAGTTAAATAGCAGCGGGTTGATTTCTTTCAGCTTAAGAACAGGTCGTGGTATCATCAGGGCCAGGTAGCGCATTGAGGAGCGACAAACCTGAAACATAAATACACTGTCAAAACCCAATGACTGGCTCAATATGCCCACATTAACATAGTAAAACCCCTTTGATACCAACGCAGTGAGGGGTTAAACCTGTATCTGCCTGGGACTCGCAACCCTGCAATGTAATCCTATAAGCAAATGCGCACTGTCAGGATTTGTTCTCCTCCTTGGCCAGTAGTAAACATCCCCGTTAAAATGGTCACTGCAGACCCGATGGTGTGCAAGGCGCTGTGTATGGACCGGAGTGTTAGCAGGTAGCATTACCCTAAGGTGACCAGATTTCTCAGACAAAATCCGGGGACATTTTCAGCTCAGAAGCGTAAATACCTCCAAAACAGGTCATGTTTTATCAGTTTATCAGGACAGTTCGTTTTGATGAAAGGGAGTTTGTAGCTCGTTGTTGACCTTACTACGGTAGGAAAGATGCATCGTTTGTGATTTAATAACATTTCGCTAGAGCAACTGATCCCAGAAGTGCGAATCTGTGAATATCTTTCCAACTTTACCGAAGTTGAGCTCTGAGCAGCGCTTACTCTGGCTGTCTTGAGCCTGCGCATGTATGGTGTGCGACTATACATTTGGTCAATGTTTTCTTACTTTCATTCCAATTTCAGGTCCGTCAGTCACAGTGAAAACCGGGGACATTTCTGGGGACAGCTCCAGCCGGGGACAGGTCACCCAAACCGGGGACTGTCCCCGAAACCCGGGAACGTCTACTCACCCTACCATAGCCATAACTTCAGACTGTCCGTATCCAAAGGTAACATCTATGAAACCTGCCCTAAATGGATCTCAACATTTTGTTGGCACAATTCGGAAATGCACAATTGAAAATCTTTTAGATAACACAAAGCTACTGTGTCTGTAGTACAAAAAACTAACTCCCTGGGACTCCTCTCTCCCCGCTCGCGTTCCACACCATAAACACCAATCTTCCCACCAAAATACCCCTTTAACACGTGATAAGTAGACCCACATCTGTTTAACTTAAAGAAAGTTATACTTTAATAGATTATAGACTGATATATAAAATAAGAAGGAATATTTTTACATGGGAAGTGTATTTTGTTGTAGCTGTTTACGGTACCTTGCGTGATTCAAACTCCCAGTTGTGGATGACACGAGCTGGGACGATGGCGGTGTCATTCCAGTGGCATGTGCTGCAGTAATACTGGCCCGTGTAGTCACACTGTCTGGCTTCAGTCGGCACGCCCCCTACAAGATAAACATGGGACAGTACAGTCAAACTATGGACACACAAAAAAAGATGTACTTTAATACATTTTAAAAAAAAAAGTAGTATTTAGAAATGTAAAAGAGATTTCCTGAAATTTATATACATTTTTGTAGCTCTGTAATTTCTAGTGGATGGCTGTAGATTTACAACTGGGTGCACAAACTTAAGTTCAATTAGCCTACATATTACTTTTTGGTGTTCTGTTTCCCTATTTCAACTTGCCAAACATAAATCAACACAGTCAATTTGTACTCACTCAGGGAAATAGGTGCGCGGCATTCTGCACAGCGGTAGTCTTGCCGGTCTAGTCCTATTTCAGGGCAGATGCTGAGCTCATACTCCGACTGGTGGCTGACCTTTGACCTGACACAGGGCTTGGTGATCAGGTTCATACACTTGCTATGGCAACGATAATAGCAACCTGAAACAAGAAAGGGATAATCAAATGGCATGCAATGGCATTATCATTATACCCAATGGGTTTGGTATGAATGTCAGGTTAACAAATTTAAATAGCTGCACAAAAGATTCTCCCACTGAGTCCACCATTCAGGAAATGGCTTCTGAGAAAGTTAAAAACGGAAACCTGATAATATCAAATGAAAACCTACAAATATTTAATAAAACTGAAAAAATATGAATCACAGTCTGAGAATTCCTGTTCTACTACTTAATTATAAAGGCAGTCAGTATATTTTCCCATTACTTATTGGTTCAGATATTTTAACATGATAGTATGCAATTTTGAGGAAGTATTGTGAGCCTATACATAACATTTGAGAGAACAAAAAAAGTTATTCGGATAGAGTTAGTATGATCTTGCACAGAAGTCTGACTTTTGAACAATCTGTGCCCTTTACACATCCTATTCCATGCACAATGGCATGCTTTACAATTTTGGAACTTGCATATCTCCACAGTGCTATATCAGACTGATGCACTGCATAGTGTGTCTCACCTGTGCAGGTATACCAAGTCTGGATAAGGCCCCAGATGATAGCGCTACACTTGTCACACGTCTGTTTCACACTCTTGCTCTTTTCCTTGGAAAAGCGGTGCTCCAGTAGAACTCTCAGATTAGGCTCATCATCCTCAGGGTCCTTTTAAGGGACAAAGTGCAAAAACAAAATTTACAAAGACCACTAACATAGCAGTATCACAGTTCATGTACGGTAGTAAAAGAATGATTACTGCAAAATATGTGCACCTCCTCCTAGACTAAATAAGATTTTCATATTTTTCCATAAGTGTTACCGTGTGTGTTTGCCTAAAGCTGTGATATGATACAAACTCAATAAAATAAGGACATAATATGCAGTATTTCCACTTATTTATTTTTACGTATTTTCATAGTCTTTCAGTACTCCCTCTACGACCCCATAGATATATATACTGACTAGATGTCGCCTTGGCTTCTGCTGTTCATTGATACGAATGAGTCGATAGAGCCGCCATCTTGGCACGGGGGAGCCACTCCTCTTTTACGCATCAGCGTCAATGTAGACAAAGGTCTAACGGAAATAAAAATCACCATGAATCTCATGCAATTTTCTAGTTTTTTTGGTTCGTTCCAAAAAGTCAGACATGTATTTATGATTGAGTCCAGAGAAAATTTAAGCTTTTGATATTAATATAATCTACTTCATGTTCAAAATGTAATGCCTAGTGCTAGTAGGCCTAGGTTTATTAGTCACATTCTTCCACTTAAGTAAACTTAAAATGAACTATCGCTACTTACCTTAGCCTAGCCATCTGCATGCAAAATGGCTACAATGGTGCGACTATCCATATTTGAAAATACATGTTAATTAAACATTTTAATTGTATTGGTTTACTTTTACATCAGCAAGCCTGCAATACAATGTGATGTAGAGCTACCCAGCGTAAAATGGATATATTACAAGACAAAAACAAGGACTCATTTTGTTCTGATATTTTAACTGATATCTAAACATTTCATATTTATTACAGCTCCATAAATGATTACAGTATATAACACAGGTTAATCATTCTTAAAACTAAGTGTTTAGTATCCCTGCAACAACACTACCTTACACAGTCTCTTCCTTAGACCTTTGCTCTGCAGTTGTAGAGTATGAACCTTTGCCACATGGTGTTGTCTCAACTTATGAAAAGGTACAGACAACTAGTGAAATTAAGCTAAAGTATTTAGACTTAATATATCTATGCCATCTTGAGTCTCAACAATGTGATCACGAAGACCAAATGTCCTCAGACCCTACTTCTGCTTTTACAACTTTTTTAACAGAGACACTGGGCATTGACGAATTGCTGAGTTGATGTTAGAGGCATCAGTGTATATATATATATATATATATATATATATATATATATATATATATATATATACATACATACATACATACATACACACATATATATATATACACATATATATATATATATACACACACACACACACACACACACACAGTACAACGGCGACATCTAGTCAGTATATACACTAACCTTAAGGCTTATTAGGAACACCTGTTAAATTTCTCATTAATGCAATTACCTAATCAACCAATCACATGGCAGCTGCTTCAATGCATTTAGGGGTGTGGTCCTGGTCAAGACAATCTCCTAAATTCCAAACTGAATGTCAGAATGGGAAGAAAAGTGATCTAAGCAACTTTGAGCGTGGCATGGTTGTTGGTGCCGGATGGGCTGGTCTGAGTATTTCACAATCTGCTCAGTTACTGGGATTTTCACGCACAACCATTTCTAGGGTTTACAAAGAATGGTCTGAAAAAGGAAAAACATCCAGTATGTTGCAGTCCTGGGAGGCAAAAATGCCTTGTTGATGCTCGAGGTCAGAGGAGAATGGGCTGACTGATTCAGATCAGCTTTGACTCAAATAACCACTCATTACAACCGAGGTATGAAGCAAAGCATTTGTGAAGCCACAACACGCACAACCTTGAGGCGGATGGGCTTCACCGGCAGAAGACCCCACCGGGTACCACTCATCTCCACTAAAAATAGGAAAATGAGGCTACAATTTGCACGAGCGCACCAAAATTGGATAGTTGAAGACGGAAAAAATGTTACCTGGTCTGATGAGTCTCGATTTCTGTTGAGACATTCAGATGGTAGAGTCAGAATTTGGCGTAAACAGAATGAGAACATGGATCTGGTGGTAGTGGTGTAATGGTGTTGGGGATCCCTTTCACCTTCAGAACTGCCTTCATTCTTTGGGTCATTGATTCAACAAGGTGCTGGAAGCATTCTTTAGAAATGTTGGCCCATATTGATAGGACAGGGTCAAACACGGTATTAGTATGGTGTTCCTAATAATACTTTAGGTGAGTGTATATCTATGCTATGACCCTCCCTGAAGCACCAGGCAAACAAATGTCTATTCCCCATACGCAAAACAACTTGCATCACATGGCAATTTAACAGCTGCTTACATAAAATGCTCAGGGAAA
Organism: Perca flavescens; assembly: GCF_004354835.1. Lineage (NCBI taxonomy): Eukaryota > Metazoa > Chordata > Actinopteri > Perciformes > Percidae > Perca > Perca flavescens. The sequence goes on along the minus strand of NC_041331.1, from coordinate 26,299,600 downwards.
ATCCCTGACAGTATACAGCACTGTATACTGGATTACATTCAGCTGCTTAACATGATATGCTTCAAAATGACACAATATCAGTAAAGAGCCCTCTATATAAGATGATGTTGATGAAGAAGAAACAAGCTGCGTGATTCCAGACCTAAAGTATGGTTAGTGACCTCATAAAACCACTGCAGCCTAATTCGTTAAAAACCTCCTTTTATGCTTAACATTTTTTGTAAGTTTACAGTAATAATAAGAACCGTAAGCAGAATGCCACCTGGACAGTTTTATCAGCAACACTAGAGGTTCTGTAAAGGTAGAGAAATTAATGAGGTGCCCCTAAATAAAAATCTCTCCTAGGGCCAAAACAAAGTACGGGCCTGGCTATTGGAAATAAGCAAATATACAAAAAACACAGCTCAAACATGCCCCAGAAGAAATTAGTATACCCTTTTCTATAATATGCACTGAAATCCTAACTGGATTAGTAACTGATTGATTGATTGATTGATTGATTTGTTTAACGTGGCTATATGTTGTGTTGATTATAGTGGCCGCTTTGGACAAAAGCGGTAATGTTTTTACCACACCTGCTGATGTAAAGGTCTTTTTTTACGGTGCTTTATTGCCCACTGTAGATTACTGAGTTAGCGTTATCGAGAGGTCATATAGTCGCGATGAATATGTTGCTCCGACAGAAAATCATTCATTTACAAAAGAGAATACGTTACAGATGCATCGTTGCATTTTAAGTGTTGCATACGGCAACTTTGCCTACTTTGGATGCTTTTCCGGTGTTCAGCAGAAATCTGTGACCTGCCAAAATGTGTGATCTGTAGCACGATTTACTTGCCGTAAATCATTTTGTTACTTTGCAGGAAAAAATAAAAATAATAATCGGACCAGGGCAGAGGCTTTAATAAAACTATATAAAACTAGCGTTCTTTTCACTCGTTTGCTGTTACAGGTCATTTATGATCATCAGATGGAACATTACAGTTTCAGAAACGTGTAAAGGTATACAGTATATAGTCACTTTAAGTCTTCTGCAAGATACTAGATTGTAAGTTACACTGTACTTTCTGTAATATAAAGAAAATATCAGAGAACAAACTGTGCCATTTGAAAGATGAGGAGTTTTTGCAGGAAGTTGCTGCCCTCCACAAACATGTTTATCATCTTATCAGTCTCCAAGAATGTCTGCAATGTTTGCTCTCATTTACCTCGTGGCTAAAAGGCCAAAAGTGATACAAAGAAAATCTTTATTTGAAATGTGCCAAGTAGAAAATATAATTATCATTATGCTCTCTGACACTGATCTCCACCCACAAGCAATTTCTCAGCTACAGGCCAACTACAATATAATTTTGTCCTTAAACTTTTGAACCCATTAGATCATTCTTCACCCCTAAATTACAAATGCACTTGAATGCAGCAGTAGTTTCAGGAAGTGTTTCTCAGTAAAAAGCCACGCTTTACATCATACATGTCTATCTGCAAACATTTGTGTAAAGATGTGCATTCCACAAAATCAAAAAACATGCAAGTGAAAATGGTCAACTATGAATTTCTTTAAGTTTTAATGATTTGTCCCTCTAAGCCAGAATCAACAACTACAATTTCATGTTATCAACTTCTCCATTCACTCCTCAGTTCCAACCTTAAGTTCTTGCAGTTTCAGACGAAGGTGGATAAGCTTCACCACAGTATCCTTCTGTCTCTCCGAGTGTTCTGGCAGCTCCAAGATCAGCTTTTTACACTCCTCTATGGCCATTTTCAGCTGTTCAATATCTGAAGCAACTAACGAACCCTGAATACAGGTGAACAAGAGCAAAAGCAAGTACAGTAAATTAAGCACTCTAAGGTTTACAATATTAAAGGGGTGATAGAATGCAAAAACGATTTTACCTTGTCATAGTTGAATAACGACAGTTCGGTGGGTAAATAGGACATACATAGAAGCTCAAAATCCCATTGACACCCCTTTACTATGAAAATCTCATATTTTGAAACTGCTGCTAAAAACGGGCAAATCTCAACAAAGCTGGAAGTTGACGTAAGCATCCCAAGACCTTCGTCACGCCCATGGATGTAGTAAGAGAACGGTCACGCCCCAACATTTACATAGGCTACACAACTGACCTGAGATCAGTAGTCTTCTGAATCTAGGTCGCGCAGATCTCTGCTATTCCATTACAAAATTCACTTCTGAAACTTTTTTATGCGAGAAATCAACTATGTAAAGCTCAAATATGGGCCGTTTTACGAAAATGTATGGCTAATTGTAAATTTTGTCCGACTGTGTGTCGGAGTTCTGTGCTGCCTGGGTTGATACATCGCCGCCCTGCCTGTCCTACTTCACAGACCCCGGCCTGCTGTGAACTCGATTGAGCTCCGTCACGGCCGCCAGCCCACGGCACTCCATACCCGCGCAAACTCACTCTTTCTGGATTGACTGGATTACCAAACGCCGCTGCCCTGACAGAGCTCCAGGGCCTACAGATCGCTGTTCTCCCTCCCCTCTTCCTGCTAAATGGCCGGTGTGTGACTGAGAGCGAGGTAAGCAAGCTTGTTACGCCCGCAATCTCTTAACGCAGGTTCCAGTTAATCTTATAATGGATATGTGTGTTGAGTTATTTAAACAAACAATTGGGGAAATAAATGCCTCTTTTCCACGAGTCTCACTGATGGAGCCCGTGGTGAGCTGGAGTCCATCAATGAGAGCTAGCTCGCCTCCTCCTAACGAGACCTCTGAAATTCACAAAAATACATTAAGTTGAAATCCGAAATCGGACAAGTGTTAGCTAAGCTTTGTAAGACCTTGGGGAACCTGTAATATACATGCCCGGACGAAATTCAAACTGTAAATATACTATAGTTATGCCGAAAGTGTAGCTAGCTAGCCGCAATCATTTCCTATTGTATTTAGCTAATGGGACACATAGCTAGCTAGCTGCTCCTCCTAACAAGACCCCTCACGTTCATAAAAATGCTTTAAATTCAAATCGGACTGTTAGCTTTTGTTAGCTTTGTAAGACCTTGGGGTAGCTGTGATATAAGTGCAATGACGAAATTCAAACTGTAAATATATTATAGTTATGCCGGCAGCCGGCTGCGGAGCCCCGGTAGTGCAGTAATCCACAAAGGGGGACTTTGCCCTGGGTATGGAGCCCAGCAGGCTGCTGCTTTCTCGTCAGACTGTGTGGAGCTCCTAAAGTCCGACACGTCTTACCAAATTTGCAATTAGCCATCAATTTTCGTAAAACGGCCCATATTTCAGCTTTATATAGTTGAATTATCACATAAAAAAGTATCAGAAGTGAATTTGGTAATGAAACATTGCAGTGTCTGGAATATGAGATTCTGTCGCGTCTCTAATGTGTGTGTATGTGGATTCGCTCAACCAATCAGCACGCGTCTCTAATGTGTGTGTATGGGGATTCGCTCATCAAAATATTCATGAACATACCATATTTGGAAGAAAAACTCTTGTTACAAATAGGGCCAAAACACAGGGATGCATAAGGGCCAATAAAATATCAACCAGGCCATTTTCAGCCCAACCAATGTTACATACCCCATTAGGAGACCTTAAGGAACAGTGTGAAATACCCTATATAATCATTCTATCACCCCTTTAATCACTTTAATGTAGTGTGACACATTATTTGTAGTTGAGGCAGACAGCAGGAACAATGCTTTACTTACCATAGGCCTTGAGAAGTGGTCCTCAGCTAGACCAAGGTCCATGGTCCGGTCTGAACTGTGGGTTCTGGTCGCAGAGAACAGCTCAGGCCTTGCTTCTAAAAAGAAGGCAACGTGGCATAAAGCACTGTTCTTCTTGTAAGCAAACACACTATGGTGTGGTAAGTGCACTCAGTCATGCATGCTAATTCAACGCACATGACTGTGGCCACTCAAGACGATCCCTGTACTCGAGAAGTCTAGAAGGACAAAAGCTCAAAATGGAAGTGAACTGAAGGAATCCCAGGTAATTGTCTTATCAGTTCTGATAATGTGTAACCAAGCCAGTTGACAAGACAGACGGCTACTGTGTCATTAAAACTGCTGCTCAACTAGCTGAATGAACTTCAGAGTATGGATCACTTTCACATCTAAATGTGTACAATATCTGTTCCGTAATCATTCATAGGGTATGCTTTTAAATCAATTAATCATTGTGCTAACATTTTTCTACTGCTGCTGCTCTCAGTAGTATGACTGCATGTGTGTATTGGTCTATCAAAGTCCTGACTAATAAGAAATTATTCTGATCCTTGTTAGTTATGTGACTTTAAACCATTGTCCTAACTTTAATGATAATACATTAAGTGAAATGCTTATGCGCAATTATTCACAAATATCTGTAAGATCAAGAGTTACTACTTCCATAAATCATTGTATGATGAAAATATTAATAGAAACTGCAATGTTTTTAGGAGAAGCAAAGAGTGGTTACTAAATAGGGATGAGCTTGTGCTTTTTGATGTATGTGACCACTTTAGCTGCATTAATAGATTTTATATTTTTGCTACTTTGGGCACAGCAGAGCAGGCTAAAAACACATTTGACTTATCACTTCAAAAGGTTGTTATGGCCAACTAATATCTTTATAAACATCCAGCAGAAACAGAGCAACAGTACCATTCATCTGATTTGACACATGTTTCTGTCCACCTGACAAATGTAAGTCCTGTATTCATTCTCTTATTCTCGGTTTGGGTCTTCACCAACTCCTGAGGATAAACATCTTGATCTTGAGTCGCTAAATGCAACACATTTCCAAACAAAACGTTCAGCCTCCACTCTTTACTTATTTTGAAAGGTACTATTTAGGAAGTACTTTGAGGTTTTGCTTGTCTACATAAAAATAATAAAAGGGAAAAATTAGAACAAAATTATGCAATATACATTACACGGTCAACCCAAGTCTGTTTCTCAAATCTGTGCAAAATTACCACTTAAGACACTATGATCATACCTACAAGGTATCAACAGTGTACAGTATACTGAAATTATTAAGTATGATGACTAACATTTTTTTTTAAATCAAGCAAAAACTGAACTGAGCAATCTATAAAATGAAACCAAATTTCAAAAGGCCTTCGATTTATAATCTTTCACATAATACATAGTAAACCACACTAATCACATATAAAAAAATTAAATAAATTACTCTCCATCTTACTGAAAAAAAGTGCAGGCAAATGCTGTTGTTACCTGCATACACCTCAGAACAAAACATGTTGGGTGAATTCAGCTTCTCAGTGCCAGACAGAGAGAGGACAATGAAGCGGAAGAACACAAATGACACCAGTGAAATCAGCTCAATGTATCACGTTTGCCTGTCAAAATTATTGTAACTGAACAAAAACACTTTTAATCCCCAAATCCTAAAATACAGGAAGTGTTTCTAAAGTGCTGCTTACACTTATGCTTTTCGTTTCCTCTGGTTGAGCTATCGTATTTCCAACTTCCTTGTCCATAGCTTTGAGTTACTCACAACAGTCCAGTGTACTTGTTTTTCATGTATTAGGCTCTGTTCTAAACTAGATTAAAACTGTGTAAATACTTGAGGGAAATCATTCGTAAAAATCAGTTTACCAAGGGAGTAACTGCCCCATACAGTGATTGAGTTATAGTGACATGATCTAAGCACATAGTAGCCTCACTGTATTTGGCACTAAAGGGAGAAAGTCTACATCTGCAAGTAAGTGACATTTAGAAACGCAGAAACCATCATCTCAGAAAACACCTCCCACTGCAGCACCCATTTCCTCACGACAGACCACAGGCAAGGAACATTTGTTATTTTTTTACACAACAATTGCCAATAAGATCCCAAAATAATTGGGGAAAAAATCCCAGTCTACCAAACCAGACTTCCTTTCAGAGCATAACAGAATATTGAAACGATGGCTGGATGTCTTTTAAAAGTAGACTAGACACACTTCCTAGCCAAGGTCAAAATTAGCATCATCAAGATAGGAGCTGTAAATCATTCATTTCACATTGAGGATCAGAGTAGCATTGATGATGCAGGACAACAGTCACCAAAATTGTCCAATGAATAAGATCCAATAAATAATGTCCATATGACTTTTGGTTTGTGAGTAATAACTTAGTGTACATCAAACAGACTTGAACATGAAGCAACAATATTTATTTTTCCTTAAAGTTAACTACAGGTGTGAAAGTGACCTCAAAGTGAGGTCATAGTCTACTCTCGAGATGGCTGGGTCCTGGTTTGCCTGTGAAGAACTTTACCGTGCAGTGGGGGCGTCTTGCCTTCTTGGGGACCATCTTCTTCCTCTCCACGATCAAAGGGATTGAGGCGAGTTTGGCGGAAAAGTGCAAGTCTCTCATCATACTCCATTTCATCGGCTACATCTAAAGAAGAGAAAATGCATTAGTCACACTGACAGGTTGCTTAATTTCTCTGTAGGTTTTTGTATTTATCAATTGAAGCAGGAAGGCAGACTATAGTTGTCGTTTAATGGAAGCCAGCTACCTAATGTGTCCGTTTGGTTATTGCTTATTGTGCAGTATGTTCCCATTCAGATCCAATTCAATTGTGCTGCTGCTAACCAGTAAACAGGTATTTTAACTTGGTTATAATTCAGACTTTGTTAAAATGTCGTAGTCTACCTTCCCAAACCGAGGTAACTTTACAAAGCCCCACCAGAGCCACAGAGAAGACAATATACAACCGTTTTCACAGGCTCAGAGTAATACTCCCTTTAACTAGTAAATTTACTTTTGCTACAAATGCTCAAATTGAATAATGTACTGCTAGCCTATGTCAAAATGGTTTAGAAATTGGTTCACAGATATTTTAAATACAAAAATATCATGACTAAAAGGTGGACTGCTTTCCATAACCTCAGCAAGGAACGAAGGCCTCTTAAATAATTAGGCTATCAATGGCAAATGGATAGCTGCAAAAGATCTGAAGTAGCTAAATGATAACAGGAAACCTCAACATACAAGTGAATACCTCACCTTCAACTTTTCCTTGTCCCTGGTTCTTGTTACCAAAAGGCTGTGGTGTGATATGACATAAAAACTATATGATTTACATTATGCTAGTGTTTTTAGGATGCATGTCAATTAAAATGGCATAAAAATATAAACCACAGCACCCCTATGAAAAGCAATGTGCTCTATTCAGACAATATCAACACTGTCACTTAGCAGGCTGTAAAGATGGTTAGCAGGAAGTGTTGTCTTAATAATCCAAATACAAACATTTAATCCACTATTTATCACTTTTATTTTTAATCATACATTGTTTTATCATCAATCTCAGTAGATGGGGTCAAACAAGAAAACACTGCAAAGCCTGAGAAACGTTATTACCACAGATTGAAGCCTAGCCTCACCTGCTGTAACAAATCAGGGCTGTTGTTGACAGTAAAGCGTTCACCTTTTTGTTTGGAGTAGCTAATACTGCTCAACATGTTTTTAACATAATTAATCAAAGCTATGCTACCAATATAAAAAAAAGGCACATCAACATCAATGCACAAATGTCAACAGGCAGCTAACGTTAGTTAGTTAGCTAGCTAACTACCTTTAAAAACAAAACAATCATCTGCTTGGATGCTAATGTTAGCTAGCTAATTTAACATGTCGGTCTGGCCAGAAGCTTACCCCGTTTTCGACCTTATCATTACATTAGATACTGGGCAGCTGTAAAATATGTTTAGTTTGTGGTTAAAAGAAACAGCTCTTCCCGTGTTGTTGTTTTTTTCTCTGCCATCAGCAAGGGCATCACAAAGCAAAAAGCGTCAAGTCATTTTAAAGAGTTGTTCCGGTTAGTATTTTCAAAGCTAAAAACCTTTATATCTACCATGCAGTAATGTGATTAATACAATATACTTACGTATATTTGGACACATTATCTGTATTTAATAAAAACATTAAATAAAGACACGATTATTTTGCCTCCTATATAAATGTGGCATATTAAGCTACATTCTCTATTTATACTGTTTGGTGCTTTTACTTTGAAAATAAACCTACGGTCTCTCTCCCTTTCGGTGTACCTTCCAGGTTCTAGTAAAATGTGGAGATTTCCTGGCTTAGGTAGGGACAAAACCGGTTTGACGCTGGTATCCATATGAAAACAGGACCACATATTACGAAGAATACATTGGAGTTTATAGAGCAATTCACAGAGGATACATTACCACCGATTACCACCGATTACATCTACCATGGAAAAGGCAGCCTTTAAAACCAGATAACTCAATGTAAAGATCAAATGATCAATGTTAAGCCAAACAATTGGAGAAGAATCTCCTCTGCTAGAGGGCAGCTTTGATGTAGAGGCAGAAAGATGAGAACAGAATTAATAAAAGTATTTTCAATTATTTGGCAGGCTACATTTACATCTAAGCTTGTTTTGGTATTTGTATCAAAGTAAATGATAATAAAAAAGCACTATATATATATATATATACAGTGGGGGAAATAAGTATTTGACCCCTTGCTGATTTTGCAGGTTTGCCCACTTACAAAGAATGCAAAAATCTACAATTGTAATCATATGTACATTCTAACAGTGAAAGACAGAATCCCAAAGAAAATTCCAGAAAATCACATCATATGAATTTATTAAAATTGATAACCATCTGATGAGGAAAAACAAGTATTTGACCCCCTGGACAAACAGCAAGTATTCTGGCTCCTACAAGCCAGTTAGTCTTTCTTCAAGACACAGCCCCAATCCGAACCAATTATCTACATCAAATACACCTGCCTCACCTCGTTACCTGTATAAAAGACACCTGTCAACACCCAAACAACCAGCATCCAACATCACCACCATGGGCAAGACCAAAGAGCTTTCTACGGACATCAGGGACAAGATTGTTGATCTGCACAAGGCTGGGATGGGCTACAAGAGAATCGGAAAGCAACTTGGAGAGAAAAGATCAACTGTCGGTGCAGTTATCAGGAAATGGAAGAAGCACCACACCACCGCCAACCTCCCTCGGTCTGGGCCTCCACACAAGATCTTGCCTCGTGGGGTGTCCCTGATCATCATGCGAACAGTGAGGAACCATCCCAAAACCACAAGGGGGAACTGATGAATCAACTGAAGGCAGCTGGGACCACAGTTACAAAAAAACGGTTGGTAACACACTACGCCGTCATGGATTGAAATCCTGCAGCGCGCGCAAGGTCCCCCTGCTCAAGAAGAAACATGTACAGGCCCGCATGAAGTTCGCCATTCACCACCTGGACGACTCAGAAGAGGCCTGGAAGAAGGTGATGTGGTCAGATGAGACCAAAATAGAACTTTTTGGCCTCAACTCAACTCGTCGTGTTTGGAGGGCAAAGAACACCGAGTACAACCCAAAGAACACCATCCCCACCGTCAAGCATGGTGGTGGCAACATCATGCTTTGGGGTGCTTTTCAGCCAAGGGACGGGACAACTCCATCGTATTGAGGGGAGGATGGACGGGGCCATGTATCGTGGAATTCTGGACCGACATCTCCTTCCCTCAGTGAGAGAGCTGAAGATGGGTCGAGGATGGGTGTTTCAGCACGACAACGACCCTAAGCACACCGCCAAAGCAACAAAAGAGTGGCTGAAGAAGAAGCACATCAAGGTTCTGGAGTGGCCTAGCCAGTCTCCAGACCTGAATCCGATTGAAAATCATTGGAGGGAGCTTAAAATTCGAGTTGCCAGGCGACAACCTCGGAACCTGAATGATTTGGAGGCTGTCTGCAGGGAGGAGTGGGCCAACATCCCTGCCGAAATGTGCACAAACCTTGTCACCAACTATAAAAACCGTTTGACATCTGTGCTGGCTTTTCTACAAAATATTAACATGCTGTTTGTCCAGGGGGTCAAATACTTGTTTTTCCTCATCAGATGGTTATCAATTTTAATAAATTCATATGATGTGATTTTCTGGAATTTTCTTTGGGATTCTGTCTTTCACTGTTAGAATGTACATATGATTAAAATTGTAGATTTTTGCATTCTTTGTAAGTGGGCAAACCTGCAAAATCAGCAAGGGGTCAAATACTTATTTCCCCCACTGTATATATATATATATATATACACACACACACACACACACACACACACACACACACACACACACACACACACAAATATATATGATATAATAAAACAGTATTAGTTGTCTCCATTCTTGAGCGTCCGTCCCTGGGTCTTTGCTGTGAACAGAGCTACTTCGGCTACACCAAGGAACAAGACTTGACCCTAACTGTAAACATGCTGCTCCCTGCAGATTAGTCACCTTTGGTCATCCTTTGGGCTAATCAGCGATAATTACAGTCACATACATTACATTAAGTGGCATTTCTGACTGTAGTCCATGAAACTCAAGGTTGTTGAGCATTTTTATGATAGCTGTTGTCTCATTGATTACAGTCCGATTTAATACTTTTTGAGTTTTAGGCTCTTCTCTTAATACATAGATGGTTTTAGGTCCAGACGACATTTTGACTAATCTCTATAAAAAGATGTCTGCATATGAATGCAGATACATTTTCAAAAAGCAAGATAGCAGATGGGTTCCGAGATTGCATTTTGGCCAATGCTTTCCCCCTCTTTTTCTCTCCCTTTAGACTATTTACCTGCATGAAACCAAAGCCGGCTCAAAAATGTTTGGTCAATACTACTCGGACTACAAATGGAAACAAGAACACTTCCGATACTTTCCGTGTCTCATTGCTCCCAGATTGTGCATTCATATAGAGATTCTGTAGTGCCAAGCCAAATCAGCACAACTCTCACGTACATGGACTGCATGTTTTAGCCTATATTTTTAAATCAGATATTTATCACAAAACTTTATTTGCAAGCACATTAATATTAATAAAATTGCACTTATAATTTTGTTATTGCATCTAAATCTTATATTTCATTTTATATTTAAAAAAAAAAGAAGGAAGAAAGACCCACTCCAACCTCAAAACTGCAATGCCCTTCACTCGATATCTCAGCACCAGGGACGTGCACAGGTACGGGCTATTGTTGCCCGGGCAACAGCCCATTTGCCTGCCTCTGGAGAAAGTGCCTAAATAAACTTTTTTTTCTTTTTTTTTTGCTGTTGGGGCTCCATCAATACGATAAGCCCATCATTAGTAAAGTTAAATCATATTAAATCGTCACAGTACAATGTATTGAAATTCTATTACTGCATTTTAACCCATCCTAAGTATTAGCAGTAGTGGACAGCTACACATAGGCCTACAGCATCCAGGGAGCAACTTGGGGTTCAGTGTCTTGCTCAGGGACACGAGACATGCGGCTGGGCAAGCCTGGGATTGAACTGCCAACCTTGTGGTTATGGGGCACTACTCTACCTCCAAGTCACAAGCAACTTCACCTTCAACTTTGTCCCACTGAAGGGCGATTGGGTGTGCAGCAGGTACAAACATAAAAGACACATAAATACGAGATTATACACACAGTCACGAATGGGGTGGGGGGTGGGGGATAGAGTAAGAACAACAGTAAAAACTGGAACACAACCTGAGCAGTGTCAAAGTAGCAACCCAGGGTAGGAAAAGTGGATATCAGCCTTACAAAGTTGACATAATATAATCAACAACAACATCAGCATCCATTACATCACCAACCCCTTTGTCAACGTCTCTGACATCCTCAACACATAGTCAACAGACTAGAATATATAATCAACCAAGAAATAAAAAAAGAAATAAAGTAGCTACCGAGTTCAAGTTTGACTCCTCCCATGACCTGTATTCAAGAGGGAAATGGCTGCAGGTATAAAGGAGTACTTATACCTGTCAGCAAATAATATTAGCTTTCCTAACTGTCTATGGAACAGGTCTGACAATGTGCACTGTTGAACTATCTTGTTGATCTTCACAACTCTGTTTAGTGCAGTTTTGGACTTGATGTAAAGATTACCAAAATAACAGAGCAGAGAGAAAGTCAAGACAGATTCAATTTAAGATAATATAGAACAGAATCATTTTTATTTTCCTCTCTTCCAGCGCTCAGTAAAACAGCTTTTACGCTTGCACTTTCTTTCCATTTCTCCTCTTTTCAACAAGTATGAGGAAGAGGATATAAAAAGGCTTGTTATACACATTTCACTGTGAAATGTCCTTGTATAAATCCGTGGCTCATGCTCTAATAAGACATAACAGATACTATTTCTTTTTTAGAGCAATATAAACAGCTTTTCTTGTGACTTATCAACATTAATCTTGGACAGTTTCCTCAGGTAGTAGGCTACAGACGCTGCTGGCCTTTTTTTGCATAAAGCTCCAGAGTGGAAAGTAAATGTAAATTTGTTATCCACTATAGTCCCAAGATATTTATAGGTTTCAGCAGAGTCTACAGTCTGTCCTTTGATAATGGTATTTTGGTTGATATTAGTGGGTTTGTGTTTAAAAAATCAATGCACATGTCCTTAGTTTTCTGGACATTTAGATGAGGGAATGCATTGTCACACCAATCTACAAATGATTCAACCACAGGACCGAGACTGTTTTCACTGTCATGTAGGAGGCTGACTATTACAGAGTCATCAGCGAACTTCTATATTGACCTGTTTTCGTGCCGACTGCGGCAGTCATGAGTATAAAGAATATAGAGGAGAGGGGAAAGAACACAGCCCTGGGGTGACCCAGTGGATGATATCAACTCCCCAGACGTGCATCCATTAACCCTCACTCTCTGAGTCCTGGATGTTAAAAAGTCAAGAATCCAGCCTACAATGTTAAAATCTAAACAAAAATTATTGATAAGTTTATCAATTAAAATGTGGGCCTGGGTTGTTTTAAAAGATCTGATGAAAAGTCCACCGATAGCAACTTGGCATGGTTTTTGTTCCCTAGGCCGATGTAACGTTAGTATGACACCCACATATGTGTGGTCAGATTTGTGTTAAGTTATTTGTTTTGATGTATAATCAGCACGTACAGTACATACTATCACACATTTTAAAAGTAATTATTATGCTTATCATTTTGGGTTATCGGATACATTTATGTTTTAATTTGTACTTTCCTATGTAGTTTCCTCAGAAGCAAGTGCTTAAAACAGAGGTTATGCTTTCATGAATTAACTGAAATGCTTAAAGCAGATGTGTAATGTTTACATAATTTAACTGAATTGCTTTAAGCAAATATGTAATGTTTACAGAATTGAACTAAAGTACTTCAAGCATAAATGTAATGTTGACATAACTTAACTGAAGTGCTTAGAGCATATATGTAATATTCACAGAATTTAACTGAAGTGCTTAAAGCATAAATGTTGTGTTTACATTATTTAACTGAAGTGCTTAAAGCAGAAATTAGTTATGGTTACATGATTTTGAGTTGTTTAATAACCAGAGAAGCGAATCTATAATAAGAATCTATAATATGTTCACTGGGTACTAGCCGGTACCCCGTAACATTAGTGAAAGCTAATAGAAGTCGCCTTGGCTTATTTTGTTATGAGATGATAAATTAATGTCCTAAATGGTTAAGGTAATGAACTTTGTATTATTAATTTTTATAAATGTATAGCCTAATGTTGCGTTGTGTGCTTAAGTATGCCTTCACAACAAAGAAAACTGAGGAAGAGAGAGAAAGAGCTCAAAGAAGCAGCTAAAAGAACTGCAACTTTGCAAAGCTGGATCAAAACTTCCAGAAGGCCAGCTGCAGGTGCCTATTTTTCCAGGTTAGAGAAATAGCCACTCAAAATGTCTGTGTATATATATTTACAGTATGAGAAATGTAACTAAACGGTGAAAATTCAGGCAATTTTAGTAAAGGTAGCCTACTGAATGACTGAACTGCATTTATGAACATGCAAGCTCCATCTCTATAGCTGCTGAACAGCACCACAATCTTTTTTAGTGCATCCTGACTTCGCCAAAAAAATACCTATAGCCTATATTAGCCTAGATCAGGTGATGTTGTAGCCTGATATGCGTGAAATCAACCCCCTATGGGATTGTGTTGTTACCTTGCACGGCAGCTGAATTCTCGTGATATCCCAAGATCACACGAGAATCCATCTTGTATGGCTCTAGCATGTGTATTTAAAGACCTCTAGGCTCTAGTCTGAAACAGGAGTACACTTTAAGGATAAAGCCTGACGTCAAGCTTTGCCCCTCACCATCCACTCTCTGTGTTTTGCCGTTCTCAAAAGCACTTCAATATGGGAAACAACAAACTTTGAGCTAGCAAGCTACACACTGAAAATGGCAACTTTTTAAAGATGATTTGGATCGTGCAACAAGGCCAGCCTGCTTTTCTCGGTCAATGTTCGTAAAGATTTACAAAGAATATGTTTATGGCATTTACTCTCTAACTGGTAAGTTATGAGACCAATATTTTGAAAGTGCCTGCCCTTTCCCAGTTTCCAATGAGGGTTTCTCAGATGGTTCTGTTACCAAACCACCTGGCGCGTCAGGTTAAAAGTGTTGCCCTCAGGTAACAAACTTCCATCTTATTACAAAAAATATATTTAGACCTATATATATATATATATATATATATATATATATATATAATAGTCATGTCTGTGTCCAATGAAATGAGAGCTGAAGTGGGTTTAACCTTTTGTCTGAAGGTGGGAGACAGTTCCAGTAAGATAAATATAACTTTTTAACATCTTTAAATTAAAATAACTTTACATAGGCCCTATGCATGTGCAGGAGTAGGCCTATGTAACAGGGGTGATTCTAGGATCAGACCTTTAGGAGGAGTCAGTCCCAAATGAGATTGTGACACGGATACAGTGCCTTGCTGGTCTAAAATCACCAATGCTATGTAAAGAAGTATGTTTGATTGATTGAAGAATTATTTTTGATTTTATTTATATATTAAAACTGTGCCATTCATCAGATTTGCCCAGGGAAATATCAAAACCCAGGTTGATCACCGTCAGTATCGTGAGAGGGAAACAGTCGTAGAATAAATTGCACTCGCCCTCATGCTGCACCACCGCTAAATCAGTTTTTTTTTTACACTCAAGGTAATTTGTTTTAATGCGTAAAGTGATGCATGGAGGGATGCAGAGCTCTGTATATTGGTTACAGTTTGACTAACTGTGAAAGAACAGATAATAAAGTGTCTGTTTATGGGATCGCCCATAGACTGAAGAAAATGTGTGTGTAGAGCTAATCACATTAGTAATGTTAGCCACAGTCAACATGCTTCATTTCAGGGATTAGTGAAACAAATTGGCATGTTGGCATAATTTGCACTTTTACCAACAGTAGTAAAAAAAAATTTCCTTATTTCTCCATATTTGATGGAGCACAGATGGAGGACATCCTGATGGGCAACTGCTTTATTCCAAAAGATTTAACTGGATATAGGCTACTTGGAATTTCATTGTTACAGCTTATCTGTCTGTGTGGAAAAGTAAAGAATGTAATTTACCTGACAGATCCTATCGCCGTGACGGGATAATTAATCATAACTAAATAAAGTTCCCACTGCTGCATAAAAAAAGGGGGGGGGGAAAGCCCATTATTAATTTGGAGACGCTGGTGATTTAGGTCCGTGCGTGCGTCACCGCCAACTAAAAGCCGCACAAATTGTGGCTTTTGTCTGACGAAGTGTGTCTCTGTTGCTTTAGTTGTGCAGTGAGAGACAGAGCTTCAAAGCAGCTTTTTCACGTCAAAAAACAATATTAAATCAGGAGCACAAATTCTTTTTTTGTTTTTCAATGACACAGGTATAGGATATCAGTTAGACAACAAATTCAAACAAATCCCTTTAAGCCATGGGGCAAATTCCCTACAGCAATCAGGAAATTATCATTTGGTCAGAGTAACCAATTATTTTAGCCACAGACCATAATTCACACTGAAGGGTTTTTCAGTCATTTTTGGTTTCATGTTTCATGCCCTTCATAATCCTGAAACAACAAAAGTTGTGCCAAAATGTTCCCAGTAGGAATGAAGGTAATAAAACAAACCATTACAATTATTAGTAAGATAAAAAAATTCGAAGGAATTAAAAAACTGATATTCCAAAAATTTGTTATTTGTTTATGTAAAACAATGCACACAAAGGACTACATTTTTATTTTTATCAGATTTTTGTTCTCTTGCTTGTTCTCCGCTAAAAGTGTGACATGAAATTTCATTTAGTTCTTCTCAATGGTACCCATGCAGATGAACTGAGAACACCCAGTTATTTATGGAATTATTCAAAACAATTAAGATTTGTTTTAATTTCTTCCTTGAGAACAGGATGATTTGTATTTGCTGCAGTTGGAATTCCCCTTCTTTTCAGTGATGTTATTTATTGCACAGCGACTGAACTTGATCATGAGTTTTAAAACAGCATTTCAAAAATGTCTTTGTTGTCTTATTTATCAATGACCCTTCTGTCTGCTGAGAGCAAATGTGATATTGCATTTTTTTTTTCTACAAGGCAGAAATAAACTGTTGAGGTTATATGTAATATGTTGAAATTCAAGGACGTGTGGTAAAGTTAATCGACAGATACTGCAAAGGTCTAATGAATCAAGATTTTTACAGTAAAGAAACCATAAACAACAGCCATGGGCAACCTGCATCTCCTTATTTGGCACCTCTGACACATGGTGCCGCTAACACAGCCATCTCCTTACTCTTATCTTGCCAGCCTTTGGTGTGAATATTTAGTCTTCAAATAATGAAAATAGCCTTCTAAGACAAGCATATTATGTAATAACAAGAAGAAAAATCATGGAATGTATCTTGGAGGGGAGAACAATGATAAGGCTGCTGTTTTTATTAATTTATTACAAGCTCTTGTTGTTTTTTCCTCTTTATTTGAGACTAATATTTCAATGATTACATAACACATACTCCTATAAGATAACTGTACAACATCCTGTTTTGCTCAGTTTCAAGTTAACATGTGATTTATTCTGCAGTTTCTTATACCCACAGCATTTCTAATATGTGTTGAATCAATCAGGTTGACCTCAGATCATGAAGTGCCGAGTACCACAATCTAATTTGCCTTTAAAGTTATCTTTTAAGATTTATATAGCAGATATCAGACGACCATACTGTACATTCACAATCCTTTGTAACAAATCCCACGCCAAAAAGAAAAAGAACATAGTAAGTTATGGTATTAGAACAAATACCATTAACAATACTACAAAAATTAAAATTACACTGAATTATGTTCTAACAGTGGTCAGCAGCAGATAATCTGCTGCATTATTCAAGTACTACGGTGTAAAACAGTCTACATCATTGTCAATATTAACATGCACCTTTCACACAGTTGGTAGCCATCATCTAACTGGTAAAGTGGAATTATTTTGTCTTGTCTTGACAGCCTGTGGAATCTGTAGTCTTTTTCCGTATTTTGGAAACAACTGTGCCGCACTTATACCCTATAGCACTATGTATGGAAAGATACAATTTTACACGTTATTGCTCAAAGGCACATATAAGACATATAGTTTAGTTTATTTAGCAGGACAATGTGCAGTTAAAAGAGACGACTGCACCAGATTTAGCATTATGCTACTTTCCATCTGTAGTCCTCCACATATAGGATATATTTCAGTTTTTCTAAAGGGCAGTTAGAGTCTAAAATGTAGGTCCTATTTACAACATATTCTTAGGATCAATAAAGAAAGGATATAGGATAATAATAAAAAGTAGATAAGGAAAATAGTAAGATTCTTATTTTACAGATCAATAGGTTGTATCTTCATTTCAGGACAATTCATTTATTATCGATAGACATTATTAAAAAGTCTAGGCTGTTTCATATTCAAATAAGGCTCCAAATATTTTGGAAGCTGCCTGTTTTGCACAATTCAGTGAACCACACACACTTCCACAAATATAACTTTGATACTTCTTTCATAAACCCTCTCATGCCTCCGGCCCACCAAGCAAGACCGTTCATGTGATTTTGCCTATCAATTATTTTCTTCAGTCTTCCGGACATTTGTTTTGGGGGGAAGTCATTCACACACAATGGAACCATTTAGACAGTAACCAGTGTTTTGATATGATTCATGTTATTTATAGGCTCACTACAATGTTTTTCTCATATAGGCCTATGCCATTTCCTGCCCTTTGCTTGAAAAAAGTAGCCTATCCAGGTCAATTCATTGCAGAATAAAATAAATTGTATTTGTGTTGTGGTTCTACAGAAGGCCTTTTTCTTTACGTGTGACTCTCTTTACAGCCATCTGAAGGCAGCAGGTATCTGTCCAGTCTCTCTAACTGGAGTGACGATGTCACTGCCAAGCCACAGCTTCTGACACAATGTACATCATTCAAGAAGAAGAGGTACTGACAACCTGAGGCTTTTGTTACTGTCCTAAATGTCACACACCGAAGCACCAAGAACACAGGACCAACTCCTGCAGAGTTTTACGCAGCTCGTGGCTACGGTAGGCGTAAATGAGCGGGTCGATGAGCGAGTTGCAGATGATAAGGATGAGGAAAAGGTTGAAGTTCCGGAAGAAACAGTTGCAGAAGGGGCTAGTGGGGCAGGTGAGGATGAGGATGAGATGGAGGAAGAAGGGGCCCCAGCATATAATGAAGACCCCGAGCAGGATGGTGAGGGTCATCGCTCCCTTAATGCTCGTAGACTGGCGCCTGCTTTTGTGGAAAACCACGATGCGCCGGGAATGCAAGTGCGCCAGGAGGAACATGTGCAGGTACAGCACGGCGTTAAACACCAGGGTGGTGCAGAAGAAGGTCACAAGGCACACGATCACAGCGTTGTCGGTGTGGTACACGATGAAGAGGATGCTGGAGGTGATGCTGGCCAGCCACACCACCACGATAATGGCGGTAGCGCGCTGCATGGTCATGATGCTGTGGTAACGCAGCGCGTAAAAGATGGTGATGTAGCGGTCCGCAGCGATGGTGCACAGAAAGGAGAGCGAGGACACCACGGAGCTGCAGATCATCACGTCAATGACGTTGTCCAGGTGGCGCAGCATACCAGGGTGAATGGCCATCAGGCCGTGGTCGTGGAGGAGCATGAATATGGTTTCCACCACGTTGCTGACACTGACCAGCATGTCGGACACCGCCAGGCAGCAGATGAAGTAGTACATGGGCGAGTGCAGGTTGCGGTTTTTGATGATGGCCAGAACCACCAGGATGTTCTCCACCAGGCTGATGAGCCCCAGTGCCAGGAAGAGCTCCTGAGGGATGTGGATCTGCACGCAGCCCATGGAGTTTTGCTCTCCCGCGGTGGAGTTCGTTTCGTTGTCTTCCATGAAGTTGTTTAGCGGGCTGAACTCAACGTGGAGAATGGAGGGGTTACGATGGGACCTGTTGGTCATTACCATGTCTGACTTCTAGATGCTGCCCTGCTGGGTTTTACTGCAGCGCAGCAGTGCCAAGTTCGGAGCACCAGCCAGTTGGAAAAATTCAAGCGAGTCGTTCAGTTGTTGGACCCATCAATTCGCTGACTGTCAAATATCCACAAAGCGCCTTTTCTAACCCTAATTAACAGGATGACATGCTGTTACGGTTTATTTCAGCCTTTAAATCACTAATTTTGCGCCTTTGTCCGTGTGAAGTCAGTCTCCTCCTCGCCTCAAGTTTTCTTTTTTCCTATGGATGCAACTTGTACAGCACGGAGATCCATAAAATGTCCTTCTCCATCAAAACATTGCGCTAACAGTTTATGGTTTTTAAGTCTCATATATGGGGCGCGCGACCCGGCCATCCACTAAATTTCTTGTATCAGCTCGGACTGTTCTGACCAACATGGTGAGAGTGAACAAAGTGTCTGTGGTACCTCGGTGACTTGCTTGAACATTTCTCAAAGTGATGCTGTCTGAAGGACTCCTCCTCTCCCGCAAACGTCAGCTGGGCTGTGGTCCTGTCTCAGTAATGTCTGACATGTTTTGCGGGAAACTAAAATAGAGAGGAAAGCAGGGCGGTGAGGAGCGTTGTCGGCCTCGTACTTCACCTTTCATCTCTTGGACAGGTTTGTCCGAAAAAAAAAAAATCTTTAGGATAAGGTCAGTGATGGAATGTAACTTAGTAGGCTACATTTACTCAAGTACTGTACTTAAGTACAACTTTGAGGTGCTTTACTTTACTCTTTTCATGCCACTTTCTACTTCTGCTCCACTACATTTCACAGAGAAATATTGTACTTTTTACTTCACTACGATAATCTAACAGCTCAAGTTACCAGTTACTATACACAAGACTTTTGCACACAAAACACATGTAGTTTATAAAATACGATGTTTTATTATTAATAAAACTACCCAACAATATAACGGCCTACAATCCATCTTCGAATTAAGTCCTTTTACTTTTAATACTTTAAGTAGATTGTCCTGACGATACTTAGCCTACATACTTTTACCTGAGTAACATTTTCAATGCAGGACTTTTACCTGTAACAGAGTATTTTTAGAATTCAGATCCTGTACTTCAGTAAAAGTACTAATACTAGTATTAGTACTTTTACTGAAGTACAGGATCTGAATACTTTTTCCACCACTGGCTACAGTTACCAATTAGCTTTATGAATGTGGTTAATTTGAACAATGACAGTAACAGATTAATCCTCTCAAAGAACCCTTGTACGTGGAATGTGCAACACTTTGACCACTTCACCCATCAGCCCCCTTGATCATTGCTTATCAACGCACTGTGAACTTTTTTCTGTGCATGACTTTCAAAAATATATTGTTTTGAACTCCTGTATCTGCAGTATCTCCTCCTGTATCTAAGTTAAATCACTATTATAGGATAGGTTTACATTTTTCCAAGTGTATCTTAATACAGTACTCACATGCCCACATGTTCTCCATCACTTACAATGAAATTGCTTTAAGAGGGGGATTTCTTTGTGTCCCATATGAATAGCAAAAACAATTACAGCAAACAAAAAAATGTGTGCATACTTCATATAATTCCAGATTAGAGTTTATTCCTTTGGTTTCTTGATCTTGCAGACAAGTCAAACTTAAATCTGGAATTATATAAAGCATGTATTCATTTATTTAGATGTCTAAATAAATGATGTTTATTTATGTCTTTATTTTTTTCAACTTTTGAGGTCTAGTACCGGTTGACGTTTTCATTAAGTATACAGTATACAGTAATTACTAATAGTCCGTGCGGCAGTGGTGGCACCACTGGAGTCACATCAGATAGTCTGATCCTCACACACACAGCTCCCTGAGGCACTGATATGAAAACTTTTCTCTACTGCTGAAAATCACATGCAAATTGATCACAAATTCACCCATAGCTCCAGGTGAACTTGGAACAATGACATAATGTGACGGTTTGTTTTAATTTGTGGCTCGTTGAGTAACAGATGTATGAACAGTTGGAGTAAGCGTAGAGGGTGATTTGTTCAGTGTCTCCAAAGTTTATGTCCTCTTTGTGTCAAAGAAGCCTTTAGGTTGACTGTAATTAAATTTTTTATAGTGAATGAAAATCTGGTGTGCTAATTGTGACTAAAAAAGTAAAGATTCATTAAAAAAAAAAAGGAGCTCCACTACTATGCTTATGTGATATCTTTTTGTCCGATGGATTTGATAGGAAGACAAAATAAGTAAGTCGTCATGAGATAGATTCTTCTGTCCGCCAGATGAAAACCATGTAAGGCCAAGACATTTCAGCATCTCGTTGCACTTTTGCATTGTCCTATTGTCTTACTGTTCACAATCCTCATAGTCGTTTGTTTACATGTGTATGTACAGTACATATATGTATGAATATGCATGTGTGTAAATACACACTTTTTATATACAATCTTATATCTGTACATAGAAGTCAAATGTTTATTTTTACCTTGTTCAGCTTTGTTGTCCTTGTTTTAAGCTATGCCTATTACTGTGTATGTACTTTTAGAAAAGCCAGTCATATTCCCTGTATGCGTTTACACAGTGTTACTTGGCGATTAAAGCCGATTCAGATTTTTACTTCCGGACAAAATTATGATTAAAATGCAGCAACACAAGATTGAAAAGCTGCCAGATGTATAGTTATAGCCTCAGTTATAACCTGCAGTGAAGAAGCCAGCATTAGTGAGGTCATGAGTATCTGACTGAACCTGCAAGGAAATATTAAAACCAACTTAAGCAAAATTTATAAAATATCTGCCATACTCATTGAATATAACTTGATGGACAATAGCAGGCTACTGGGAAAAAATGGGCTAATGTACTCTCTGTACTGTTTTATTGGGTGGAGTTAGCCTCAAATAATCAAATGTTGGCAAGTCAACTCATACTGAAATGTGAGAATCAGTTCCAAACAGGGCGGCAGTGAGCGAGCATAACAGAGGAGCAGCAGACATCCTGCGGTAATGATGAGACTTACACAAGAATAAAAAACACAGGCAAGAGGCCAAAGAAAAAGTTCTAAGCTTCTCGGACTGCATTTTTTCAATAAAATGACTTTCAGACAAAATAACCATTTAACCACCATATTTCTTCTTAACCCTTGTGTTGTCTTCCCGTCGTTTAAATTAAAACTAAATTAAATAAAAAAATTAAAAAAATTTTGGTCACTTTTTTCCAAGTTTTTTTTCATCCCTTTTCCTGAAGTTTTATCAATTTTTTTGGTCACCTTTTCCAATGTTTTTGTCCATTTTCCCCCCTCCAATTTTTGAAGCTTTTTCTGAAATTTTTGTGACTTTTTTCAATGTTTGTCTTTTTGTATTTTTATTTCAAATGCTATAAAATAGAATAAAAGACCCAAATTCAATGAAAGTAGTGAACTGCTAATGTATTTTACTTGTGAAGAGCGTTGTATGGAACCATCCACATTATTTTATTTGACAATTTGGTTGAAAGAAACCCAAATTTGTGACAAAAGGAGGGTTAAATAAGACCGAAGAACAGATTGCCATTGTGATAGTTTTGATTTAGTAAATGCTGAAATTAGCAGGAGGTAGGACTAAACTTCATTCATGTTTATGGAAAATGAGATCTGAATTAATCATAAAGCCTACAGAGTGAGATCCATCAACTCATTGCTTAAATGCATCCACAACAGGTCACAATAGAAGCAAGGTATCAGCAAGATCTCACCAAGAATCTTTTTGTGATTATTTTTCCCAAATCAGAAAATACTTCTTAAATACTGTGATACAATTTATAGTTTTGTTATTAGTAGCCAAATACTTGATATCCTCTTTTTGGAGTCCCTTGCTATATATTTAGAAATGTATTAGCTAATGAATAGTAGGAAATCACCGTGGTCTGAGGAGAGGGTAGTTAGAATTTATAAAAAGAGCTTCACGTATATTGGCTTTTTACCTGATTTGTTTTACTTAACATATCTTTTTTTTTTCAGCAGAGAAAAGTCTGTACAAGATGATTTTGGTTACAGCATCCCTTTAAAAACTTAACTTAATTTCTTCAAAATGTTTGGGTGGGTTTCAAAAATGAACTAAAAGCTTGTGTTTAAAGACTTAAATGGAGGGGTATGACTTGCTGAATATGTGCTATTCCCAACACAAAATCTCAGAACAAAATACTTGTCTGGCTCAGAATTTAACCAAAGTGTTGAACGGAGTTCCTAATGATGCATTTTAAGTGACAAGAACTGGTGGCCTAAAGTCAAAGGGAATAAAAACTCAGATTCTGAGAAACATTACAGTGCTGCCATTTTAAATTTGTGATACAGAACTTCCACTCAACATAAGAACTGTTTCCAACTTTGTTCTTATTTCATAAATCAGTCAATTGTTTATAAACATGAAAAACTCTCCGAAAGCCAGAAACCAGAAGAAGAACAGTAGCGCCGATTATGTGTTAGTGCTGCTTACTGCCAATGACTGGAGATGTTGGAACTGCTAAATGTTTATTACAAATAACACCGTCAACTTCAGCAACACGACAGGTTCATAAGAGAGCTGTTTTCAGACTCTGGAAACAAAGTTCCCCATGTTCATAATTGTCTGGATTGCTCCAGTCAGTTTATTTATTTTTTTAATCAATGCCACTAAAGCAGAGAAGTGGACAGGCACGTAACACCAAGTCATCTCTTCTTTTCACTTTAGTACTTGGAAATTCTGACAATTAAAACAAACTACTATTCAGTAGTCCCATTTCATGTCTTCTTAATTATTATAAACACCATTAAATATTTAAATTTTTCATGTCATTTTTTTTCCACATCTGTCTCCCTCCTCTCTCAGTCCCACTCCTCCTCATCTCTGTAGGGGTTGTCCTCTCTCGGTGGCTCTTGAAACCTGATGTTTGCCAGCATGTCCCTCATTGCCACCATCAGACGATTCACTTCCTGGTTCAGCTCCTGTCCGGCTCGAGCCACTTCCATGTCATCCTCCTGCCTCGGTCCACCCTTATTAAGAAAAGAGGCATCAGTTCATACACAATTATCTAGACTCTAAGTACCCATGATGTTAGCATTTGCCCTTCTCAAACTAACAATTTGTTACCTTTGACTGTGTCACCTTCATAGACCATAAATTGCTGACATGGCTATCACAATACAAGCACTGACATATCTAATTAACACAAAACGATCCCATTTAAAAGTACTTTCACGATGGTTTTAGAAACACAATACAACATTCAACGTTAACAGAACAATACCAGGATAATTTAGGGTTGTGTTATATGACAACATTTTGTTGCTTGCAGATATGTAACTGTATTTCAGTAAAAGAACAACAGGGCAGCGTATCTTCTCTAGTCTTAACATAATTTCCTTTATCCATATTGTATCTCTTCCTCTACATAAGTGGATAACATGATAAGGATGGATGGAACTGTCCTAATGGAAACATGCCTCGGGCCCATCTGTTAACTTTAAGCATGTATAGATGACCCACAGGATGTTCAATGTGTGGGTGTACCTGATGTATGTATTGTAATGTGGCTGCAACTGGTTTGACACTGGCAGTGGACTGAAAGACCCATGATGAGTTAAACATATAACTCTTAAATAACATTTATGTTGCAACTCAAGAAAAACTTGGGGATCATCAAGACTGCCACAAATGGCTTTCTAACCACTCTATCAAACTTTTTAATGCTCGCTTGTTTTAGCCCTGCTTGGACATAAACCACACAAACGTTTTCTGTGCTTGGTCTGGCACCATTAAAGTCCTTTCCCTGCACCAAGAAGCCTTTGAGTCTTAATAGTATTCACTACTCAATTTTATGGACAATTACAGACATTTATTTTGTTATCACAGGAAGTTTAGAAAAATAGAAAGGAGCCCAGTTGAAAATGGGTTCAGTCTATTTGTTGCTTTCAGCCTATTCATCGAATACATTGCTATCTGCCACAACGTTTTTTTTTAGCTGAGGTTAGAACATTTTCAAATGCTACACATAGTGGCTTTCACAACATTCAGTGTTGCTCGACTAAACAAAATGTCTGCATTCTGGAGGTCTTACAAATGTGTTGAATGTGTTTATTTCCATATAAAACATTTGCAAAGCAGATTTTTAAAGTAAATAAAATGCATGAATTGTGCATTGTGTAGATCCAGGTTTACTAGGTTGACATCTTCTTCCCTGCCTTTGTGGGTGCACTGTTGCACTTCTTGTTGCCTTACTGCCACCCGTGGATCAGTACAATAGTGTGAAACCATTGGCAAATGTCACCCACATGCTCATGCATGTGATGCTCATGTGCATGTGCACAAGACTGTACCATTCAGGCTGAAATACAGTATAAAAACCTAATTACATTAAAATATTGATATACATCTATATACATGTTATTATACAGTGCTGAGACTTGATTTATACAGTCGGTCACAAGCTCCTGAATGGCTTTTCCTCTTGGAACATTTTAGAAAGTCATCCGTTGATGCTGTAAAACACCACAGACTTACATCGCTCTCCATCTTTGAAACAGTGATGATCTACTAAAGATTGGTGGCATTTTTTTTTTAGAAAAGTCAGATAAGTCAAATACCGCCTGACCATATTTATTATGGGGCCGAAACCTGGCAAATATGACAAAAATGCAGATCAGTTACAAAGTGTGCGTTTGGATGTCCCACAAGTCCTCATGCCTAAACATCAAAGTTGTGGTGTTGAAGATGTGGAGTGAATAAGCAGAAAGGGCAAACACTCATTTGTTGCTAATATGTACTAAGGATGAGTCAAGAATTGGAGCAGTTTAAGTTATGTAATCACCAACTTAAATTGACCATTATATTGCTTTAAAATAATTCAAAACCTAATTATAACTCTTTATAACGGAGTGGATTTCTACAAATAAAAAAAATAAAAGGGAGGCATTTTTTCCAGTCCACTGGACTGGCTAGGTAGCCTCAAAGTAACATCCACTTCTTTGACAAAAATATCTTAAATAATCCACTTCTTTCTTTTAAATGTGCAGTCTCAAACACAAAGTTCTGTCAAACTTCCTATGTGCATCACATGAGTCCACAAGGGTAGCAACTGGAAGACACAGATGAGCCACATATTCTGATGTCTGTTGCACTCAATTTCCTTTTTTTAAAACATTTCCAACTGAAATATAGGCTGCAGTACTACCTGCAAAGCGTAGCAAAATTCAGCCATCACAATAAAGGCCAGCTATTGTATATAACATTATTCAATGGATGTTGTTCCTATAAATATAGGTAACAGTCAAGATTGAGAAAATGTCCCTCAATAATTATGGGGAAGTAAATTTGACTTGGTTCTATAAATTAAAGCATAATAAAAAAAAAAAATAATAATAAAAAAAATATCACTATTAGGAAAAGAGACAGCAAAGCCAAGGTCCAAATAACTTCGCACTTCATGAATGTTGTTATTGTTTTGTTCTTCAGTGGCACTGGGAAATGGTGTACAGAATTAACTGTCACATGGTCATAGGCCTTTCATCTTTTGCAGTTGTCATCCCCTTAGGGTAACCATGAGTCTTTGGGGGAAATATTCCATCATTCAAGCATGTGTGATAACATTTTTTCCCAGAACTTTTACCAGTTTATGTTTCCACCAGCCCTGAAGGGTCCTGCTATTAATTAGCACAGTGTGTTATTTTAGTAATCGTTAAATAGAAACCCCAACCATAAACACAATCAACGCTGTGCTCATTCAATGATTTTGAAAAAGTAAACAATACAAAAAAAAACAATTTAGGACATGAAGATTTCTCATTTCATCAGTTACTCCGTTGCTTTGGAGCAGGTCAGTTCATAGTGAATCATTCACCAACTGTGAGCTTACACAAGTTGTTACGTGAGTTTTATTTGAATATAGTGCTTACAGCTATTAATCATATGATGTGCCCACATCCACACCATGGGTTGTTTATTAGAGTTCACAGAAGTTTTTATTATACCTCAATGCAGCAGCACCAGTATTCGTCTTTAGATGACATCACTACAGTTAGGTTGAGGAGGAACTTGCTCAAATTCACAAATTATAACTAAGATGCATAATATAAATAACATATGTGAATTCAGTTTTTTTTGCCCCATGCACTGTACAACCCCTGATCAATTCATTTTCCCAGACCTATTTCCTGCCAGGGTTATTTTGCCTGATCTGTGCAACTCACCTGAAAGTTGAAGTTTGGCAGCAAAGACCGGAAAAACAGCGACAATGTACTCTCATTGGTTGCACCAACGTGCTGCCTATATGTACACAAAAACACACAGAAGTCTTATTATAGCGTAAAAGCAAATTGAGGATATAAAAGCCTGTTTGTTTGTAAAGCACAATATGTGAGTCTCCTTTGACTGTACAATGGTATTTCATGTGCACAGCTGTATGGCTCCTCCATTACCTCTCTGGTCGGGTGTACGACATCACTGAGTCCAGTGGGGGTAGAGGGTCAAAGCCCATCACAGGCTGACTGGTCACCTCCTGAGGGTATCAAACAAATACACAAGATTAGATTCACCTCCTCAGGGACGCATGAGTTCAGAGATACATGACTACTAAAGAGGTGATGAGCATTCTATTGATACTACTGTACTACCTAAAAGCCAGGTGTGGAACCAATTTATGGAGCCTAATTTTATCATCTTTGTTATCCCGACAATTACACATTAAGACCCTCATTGGAGTCTTTGTGAGGATTTTATGTACAGCACAGATTATATGCTTCTTGTATAATGGTCTCTCTGTTAATATCTCCGCTGTGGTAGAATTTTCCAGTCAAGGAGGCCACGTGTTTCTTGTAGTGTGATTATGTATTCATTAAAATGATCTGGCTTTTTAGGATTTAAAAACCTAAAAGTGCATAAGAAAGAAGACTGTGATCCTTTTGATACCCATCACACCTCTATCGTCTATTGGTGAGTGGACTGAGGAAATTGTGGATAAAGTGAATTGTGTTTAAGTGTGGTTGCTGATCGTTTCTTACCAGAGGCAGACTTGATGTGGCTTCTTTGATCTCAGAGAGGAGGACGTGACGATGGATGTTCCTTGGTGCACTCTGGTACCTTTGCTTTCTCCTAAAACAGAGTGATGAAGTTATGCTAACATATGGGGCATAACTGCACAGAACTGTGGCAGCAGAGAAGCTCATTGAGATCTTACTTGTTTTGGCAGTCCTCCACCAGTGGGTCTTTGGCATCAACTCGACGCAGCACCTCTTTCACAGACTCTTCCAACCACAGCATTACTGCTGCCTCCCTCCACAGGCTGTGAGTTCTCCCCACATACAGAGCAGTCAGTTCAGCCAGGGCTGGGGGCTGCCTAGAGACAGAGAGGGTAGGATACGTTTTTTAAAGTTAGGGTAAGAGAAACATAATGGAAAAGCAAAGTGGATACAAAATAGGGATAAAAATAAAGGCCATGAAAAGATTCATAGCAATAATACATTGGTTGAACTAATAACTATACAGTATTGAATTTGAATTTACAAATAAATTAATGTGGTTAAATTGATACATTGGAATTGATTCGTTGCAAAACTTCAAAAAACAAAGGGAGCATGCATTACCCTATCTGGCTCGTTGGGCCAAAGAAGGCATGTGAGGTGACAGTGGGATCTGGCTGCACAGTACAGAGATCCAGTAGAGGAATCAAGACTGCAGGAAACACATTTATAGCAACATAAGTAAGTGAAAGTACATATGTACAACTTCCTTGATGTGAATCGCAAGTAATCCCTACTATTTTATCCCCCTTTCACATCAGTGGCTCAATCAGGGTTATACCCAGGTCGACCGTGTGTTTGAATGGGGTAACCGTCCTTGATCTACTCGGCTTTGCGACCAAGGTAGCGAGGTGGGTTTGATCAGGTTAGACTAGGCTCGATTTCATTGTAAATTACGCACCACCTGGGTCGCCTCACACTTTGAAAAAACAACTTAAATTTTGTCTCACTGTGCTTCATGCTGGGTTTTCACCATAGACTGTATAAAACTAGGATGTTAACAGGCAGCTTCAACAACAGCAGTGCGGAGCGGTTCAATTCATTTCCGAACAGTCCGCTGGCTGCGGTTGCCAGGATGTTCACTAGTCTGCCTTTTGCAGAGCGATACCAGAGTTTTACAGGCAAAACTCCCTGTTAAAACCCAGCATTAGAACTTTAAACGCATAAAAAACACGTTTTGTTTAATTCTCTCGGCACCGCCGCTCTTACTCCCTCTTTCTGGCATGAGTCACACGTCTGCAGTTTAGTTCGGCTGCTGGGGAGCGCGAATCTCTCCCTTTTTTGAAGCAGACAGGAAAGCCCAACTTTTTAATCAAATCAAACAAAAATGTTCTCCCCTCGTCTTAAAATAGTCATAAATCGATAATCGAGTAACCTACTTCCTTTTCCAGCTGCTGCAATAATATGCAGAGGAGGAGAAATTTGTACTGCACAAAAGTGTTTGATGGTTATTTAGTTGTATTTTAGAACAAAACAAACTCAAGCATAATTTCTGTCAGCCTACTGTACAATGACAAATTCAAGTAGCTACAAAACATATTAGTTCTTGTGGTATACAACTGGAATTTTTTTTTTTTTTTTTTTTGGACTGGAGTATGTGTCCAGTACCGGGTTGACCCAGGTGATCTCTGAATTGTCATTACCAGGGATATATCCATGTTGAGTGGCAGGGGCCTAGCTCAAAATTCTGGGCCCTGTAGAAAGGCATTTTCTATGGGCCCCTCCACAGCTATTCATTCTAGCATCTTTTTGGGTCCTCCTAACATGAGGGCCCTGGGTACTCAGTCCCCTTTTTCCCCCCAGTCCGACGCCCCTGTTGACTGGCTTGGTTTAAATTTCCAAAAGGAGGGTTTAACACCGATTAGACAACCCTGATAGGTGGTGCGAAAGAGGTAATATAGTATATTTTTATTCATACCACAAACAATGTGAAGAAGTGACTGAAGGGCAATCATGTCTAAATATTCATAGACTGGAAGTGGTTCATTTCTAAGAGTCTAACCTCCAGGGAACATGATGAGAGCATTCTGCAGCAACTGGTCAGCTTTGTGTCTCTCTTTGACACTTTCTTCAGGGTCCACATCTTCCTGCTGACTGAGATGGAAATGGCAGAGTGCAGTGGAGAATGCAAAGTTTGGCAGCTGAGAAAGATTTCTGTGCTCCTGCAACACAAAAACAAACCATTTCTGTATCAGACTGAAAAGTTAACACTGTCATACACACCCACACCCATTATAGCACACTGTACCTCCCAATCCTGATGTAACTGGAGGAGAGACTGATACTCTCTGGAGCGCAGCGTCAAGAAATCGATGAGCAGGAGCATGCAAAGTGGGTCAGAGTCTGGGTCCAAACTAATTAAAAGAGTGGCAGACAAGAACAGAAGCAAATGAATACTAAGGCATATCTGAAACCAAGTACAATTATAACTCTCATCCCACACTCCAGGGTGTAACATTAAAAATAACCTGTGTGACACACTGTTCTGTCCTTAAAAAAAAAAAAAAAAAAAAAAAAAAAAAAAGGTGGAGTCTGCTATTCTGTAAAAAGATTGTTGATATTTGAACTCAACACCCAAACAAATACACCCCTCCTGTAACAGCTCCTTCAGCATGTGCCAGATTTACCGTCCCTCTCGCTCCCACTGCCTCTCTCTTATACAGCCATGGCCTTTCCTGTGCACGAGCACAATGGAATAGTGCTGTGTGGCTCGGTCTGTGCCACTTTTTTTATTTCCCATTTACAGAGCCAGGGCTGTAAATTAACACTGTTTTTTTTTTTTGCGCACACACAGAACTGACAGCTAGCAGAACTTGATGAGATAATCGCTGAATTTGCAATTCGAATCCAATACACTTTTTGTTAAACTCCACCTTTAAATAAAAGAATAAATAGGACATCAGAAACCAGACAGCATCAAAAATCCACCTGCTCTGCTATTTGCTTTCAGAGTAAATTGTGAAGCTTGAGCTTAAGGAACAATGGAGTGGCTCTGCTGTGCACAAATTGCTACTTGCAATGATAGTGTAGTATAAGTATATGTAGTATAAGTTATTTTTTCAGATTTCCTTCAAAATCCACCATGATGCATTTAATACTCCCAAGTATTGTTTCTTTTCTCTAAAACACACAATTGACAGTGTAAATCACATCATATATGTGAGACCGTTCTTCAGACAGATTTTGTTATCCTTCATGTTGCCATTTTAAGCAGATAGTGATTTATTTACTGCTGGTAAGAGAGGGACAGCTGTCATCTTTCATTCCCACACTGTTGCTTTACAAAAGGACCAGAACATAGCTGTCATTAAGTAAGGAAGCCAGAGTTTGATGAAAGTCATAGATAAGAATTGACCATTATGTAGTTCGGTTGTAAAGCTCAGGCTATGGCAAACAGTGCCAAGGAACGGCCCTATAAAGCCTAACGGAAGTGATCGGGATACAGAAGGTTCTATGTTATGTAATGAGATTTTAACATTTATATTGCTTTGGGATTTTATCAATGTTTTATCTAGCATTAGCCTGTATTTCACTATATCCCTGTTGTAGTTTATTAAATGGGGGAAAGCATTCAATGTATTTAAAGAACATCTCGTCATCAATAAAATGGCACATAAGGAATTTGGAAGGTCTTGTCTGAAACACATGTTCAATTGCTTACCACCTTATACATAATTTTGAGGGGGGGGCAGCGTTGATCGCTATAAGTAGTCACACTCGGAATCACGGAATAGAACATATAACTATGTCAAAAAACAAACAAAAAGTTACTTTTGGACTTCCCCTGTGCCTAAAAAGAATAACCACTGTCAGAATACAAACCTAATTGTTAACAGTCTTAGAAGACTATCTTCCAAGTCTGATGACTGCTGTTGGTGGTTACTTTATTTAGGGAAAGAAGAGTTCTTTTTGATTAGCTAGCATGCGATAATATGCAATATTATTCAATGTGATGTCAATTTAGAATTTACAGACACAACAGAGAGAAAAGACCATCTCAAGTGCCCCCTTCCTTCTAGCAATAGAGTGGTGTTCAGAGATAATGGAAACGGAGTAGATGAGTTAGTCATGAAGACACCATAAAAGTGTGTGGTGTTTTCTGTATCTAAAAATATGACCATTTCCCTTTAACTATATAGCTGGTCTTTCCCAGTGCTCGAGCTTTTCCCTTTGTACCTCAGGATCAGTTTGCAGTACTCCAGAGCCGTCCGTGGGCAGCCTCTCTTCTCCAGGAACATCATGTGCTTATAAAGAGCCAAATAAAATGCCCTGCAAACAGAGATGACTAAATCATTGAATGGCTGAGTCCTTCAAACACAATTTAAGTTATAAACAATAATATAGAGTTGTCTCACAAAAGCAAGGTGTCTAACAAAAGCAAAAAAAGAGGGGAAAAAAATGACCAACCTGTTCTCTGGTCGCAGATAATCAAGTCTGCTGGTACCCGAGGTCAGACTGAATAAAGGATGAAAGGCACACTCAAAGCTGTACATGGCCCGCTCTGAGAAAAAAAAAAATAATCATAATTTCTTTATATCCACAACAAAAAATGTCACTGAAGAGTCAGAAAACTGGGCACAATGAACAGGAAGCAGTACTAAACACATTTGCCAATAGCTTAAGAATATATAGGAAGAAATCATCACCATGCAATAATACAACAAATAGCATCAGTATGGGTCATTGCTGGACGCTAAATACAGAGAGTTGATGTGATTTACAGAAGGAGCCTACGATCCTCACCGATGAGATCCCTGGCCATCTCCTGATCCTCCTGTATGCGGCAGACATCAGAGAGCTGCAGCAAGGAATCAATGTGGTAGGGGTTGAGCTGTAGCAATGCCTGGACAGAAAAAGAGGAGAGACAAGAGTGAGACATAAAGTCAGCTTTCAACAGGAGAAGTTTGATTACAAGACATGAGTCCAATTGTTTTTTTTTTTTAAATGCATCTGGTTACACTATCTCTGCAACTGTAGATTTCTCATTATGTCTACACACATACACAGGCAAACTGCCATTGGCCTGGGTTTAACTGTAAAATAACACAAACACATGAATAATAACGACAAAGCTCTACATCTAACTTCACCACACGAAAGATGCGGGCAGCTGAATTTTAAGTTTGGTGGATGGATTTTTTTTTTTTCTCAACTGCAGTGCTCATTGGGACTGAACGATGACTTCTCTCCTATGGTTTTAGGTACACAGTCTTATATGAATTAGACTGAGGTTATTTTAATTGCAGTTGATTCAAAATAATTGTTTCATGCCGCTTCAATGGTTAAAAAGGCTAGAATAGATAACATTGGCTATGCAATGTTACGTGACCATTCTTGCCACCGCATATGACTGATTTTTTTTAATGCATCCCTGGAAACATCAATACTGACGGGGACTGATTTAAAATATTACCACATCATCATCAAACTCACTGACACCAAACTGCACAGCAGAATTTTTTTTACCACAATGTTGTTGGGATCCATGGACTCGACAGCATCCAGGAACTTGAACTGTACTTGTTGGTAGTCCCGACCGTGCTCAAAGGTGAAGAATTG
This sequence comes from Perca flavescens, assembly GCF_004354835.1. Lineage (NCBI taxonomy): Eukaryota > Metazoa > Chordata > Actinopteri > Perciformes > Percidae > Perca > Perca flavescens. Next base: position 26,265,741 of record NC_041331.1, on the reverse strand, counting down.
AATGCCATCCTTTGACTGCAGTAAGGTCATTGAGATTCCTATGGAGACATCAAACCGAGTTAAGAACAACATATAAAAGGAAGACACAACAGAAGATATATTTAATTCACACTAATTGAATAAGCAAGAGTACATAACAAATGGAGCTTGTGCAATTGATATCATAGTGTAAGAAGAATTACTGCTTTGCGGTTGTATGCCTCCGCCAACCAGGCAGTTTACATCCATGTCTGTCCATGACTCATATTACATATGAAGTGAAGACTTTAAAATACTTTCAGTGTGTATTTTTCAGCTAAATGGAAGTTATAATTTAATTAGTTATACTCGTTATCGATCCCCAATGGGAAATTATCACTACATGATTCCAGTGAATCATTTCCATTGAAAACATGCTGTCTTCACTTAGAGACCATTTCTTCCAGAGGAGTACAGAGGACTGATAGAGAGCTTCCTCACATGGTGCAACGGCAATCACCTGAAGCTCATTATCAGCTAAATCAATGAGCAGAGGAACTGGAATCTGTGCTGATTGTCATCCAGGGAAAGGAAGTGAAGAGGGTGGACTCATACAAGTATATTGGGGTCCAAATTAATTAAAAACTGGACTGGACTCACAATACTGAAGCCCTCTTTAGGATGGGACAGAGCAGACGGTTATTGTTGAGGAGATTCAAAAGAAATGCAACTGCTACTGCAGATCTTCTATCAGTCTGTAGTAGCCAGTGCTCTGTTCTTCTTCTTGGTGTGCTAAGGGTGGTGGCATCAAGGCTTGGAGGTCAGCAGCCTCAACAAGCTGTCAAGAAAGGCCAGCTGGGTGATCAGGTTGGAACAGGACAGTGTGGAGGCAGTGGCGGAAAGGAGGACGAGGGACAAAGCCATCTTGGATAACGCTTCTCACCTTCCCTACAATATGCTGTTACAGATTGGCAGATCGTTGCAGACACGAGGGGGGACAAGATCAAAGCCTGTGAGTTGTTCCTCATCCGAGTCGAGGGTCTAAGGATAGAGGATGTGGTTCGCTGAACAGATTGTGAAGCCCCATGTGGCAAATGTTTTAATTGTGATATAGGGATATGTAAATAAAATTGATTTGACTTGACTTTGTTAAGCTTTGTTGTTCTTATTCTGCTTTGTCTATTAGAGTGCAAGTTAATTTAGAGAAACGGAACCCAAATTCCTTGTATTGTTCACATCATAAAAATGAAAGGGCCCATTCTGAAGGAACACAAAGTCGTAGCAATGAAAACAATGCTTCAAATATGGATGTTGCTGCAAAGAAGCTACAAATTCTAAAATGCTTCACACACATCTTTAACACGGCAGCACAGAAGATCTGTACAGTTACCATAGTTTCAAGACTAGTGACAGCAATTCAGTATCAGACCAAATGTGAAATATGGTCACAATCTCCTCTTCTGTTCCTGAGTTATGGCGTTAAAAAAATGCCCAGAAAAGCGTTATTGCGGAACATTATGTCAGAGTAAAGTTGACCTTTGAACTTTTGGGTATATAAAATGTCATCACTTCATAATTTTGTCCTATTAGATGTGTTTTGTTAGGTCAAACTGACCTAGACCTTTGACCACAAAATTCTAATCTGTCCATCCTCGAGTTTGTGCCAAGTTTGAAGAAATTCCCTCATGGCCTTCCTGAGATATCGCATTCACGAGAATGGGACAGACGGATAACTGGCGCGGAGGCATATAAATGTTTCATATGCGTTTGTGTTTTGGTGTATGAATCTTAAAACCACTTAGCCCCCGTGACGCCAATAGTGTTTTCATTTTTAAACAACATACAGTATATTAAGAGAAAAACAGGAGTCATTTGGGGTCAAAATAGCTAATTACATTATGTATTGTATTATTCTACTGTTTTGTGCAACAGCTCATAATATCAACAAATATTAAAATGTCTACAGTCAGTTTCAGCCTGAAATTATTCATTTAAAAAACCTGACCGTGAGGAAACGCCTACCTGGGCGGCTGAAGCGAGGCCAGCTGTCTTTAGGACTGGTCATCCAGGTGCTACGGTGAAACTGTCTGTTTCTCTGTCGAGGTCTGCCAAAAAAAAAAACATTAAATTGAACACGAGAATATACTGCATACATACAGACAACGTGGGCCATTTTAAGCCGAACAATCTCAAAACATTTTCACTTTTCTTTTTACCTTTGATCCCCCTGAACAGCTCGAGCCCCAAAATATCTCTTCAGCTCCGTCTCTGGGTTGAGGTTCCTAATGTATTTACACAGAAAAGGACATTCAGATCGGCTGAGGAAACACATTCCAAGGGATACATAGGGGCTGTTTGATTTAGATATTTTAGATGCGTCAGTCTGGGTCTGCGGTCAAATAGTAAAAAAAATTTTTTTTAAAAACTACGTTCTGTGCCTTTCCCTAAATATTTTTCTTGACCTCGATGGAAAACATCATGAGGTCAAGTAAAACAGAATTCATAAGGACTTAGAAAAAGACAACTGTGGTGCTAAAAGAATCCGACTGCACAGCTCTGTAATTATGCAACGGTGGATGTTATTGATTACAATGTCCCAAAGAAGGACTACTAAAAGTGCATCTTAGATACTTCCCATGTTTCTACTGTGTTGTTTCATGCAGGCTATATAAACATGGACAACTCAGTAAAAAATCTAACTTCATTACAAAGGTTGGAATTGAAATCTAAAAAGGAATATAGGCAACCAGTCACAATAGTGATTTAAAATAGTTGTCACATTAAGAATGAGGCAATGTTGACATGTTGACTGATAACCATCAACCAACAAACTAAACAAATAGTTAACATATGGAAGGCAAGATTAGGTAACCAATCATACCAGTGAGACACCCAATCCAAGCCTCATAATTTGTGACGGTCAGTATGCAGATTATTCTGCCCGTTTTAAGGTTAGCAAAGTCAACTTTTACATTTTAATGGTATCTTCTGCCATGAACAAAAATTGTGGCAAATAAGGTTTCTGTGGAGGTTATAAGAAAAGTACATATCAGTGATAAACGTCTTCGTGTTTTTTAGCTTTTGCTATCAACACAGGTAATTTGCCTTGGACAGCTAATTGAAATAATCTGCTCTGACATCAAGGATCGTGTGGCCAGATGTTTAACATATTTCAACAAGTTTTAACCTTTTGTAATTCTGTGTTGATTCAATGCAGTGCATCTCCTGAGACAGACAGACTCCAAATAGTTGGCTTTTCTTGTGTGAGCCAAGTGCCCCCACATGGTGGAAATTAGGAATTACACAGACATGTATATTATAGTGATAGTACGTGAGACAACTGAAGGGACCACTGACCAAGATATCTGATCTGAATCTATCTATTTTATGACCATGAAAGATGTTGGGCTCCTCACCTGTGCTCCACATGTAGCACAGATCTTCTGTCAGAGCCTCCGCAATCCTCATTTTGCAAACTCAGACCATTGGTCTGCCCCAGGTTTTCCAGCAATAAATCAATGTTATCATCTGGTACAGCCTCCTGAAAATCATTTAAAAAAAAAAAAAAGAAAAAAAAAAAAAAAAAAAAAAGAGTGTGTTTGTTGTTCGCTTCCCAAAAGAAGCTACAGTTTGTATATTGTGTGTGTAGTTTCTGGCGAGTGATTGCAAGTGTTATTATCAGTAAAAAGGATTTCATTACATGTAATGAATGCTAACAAAAATATTAATAAAGTGGTCATTCATTTTAAGAATATAGTGTGGGTTATCATTTATTGTATTTAATGTCATACCAGAGCAGTTACAGAATCCCTTTTCAACAAATTTACCTGTCCACCTTCTAGTGTCACCTTCGTCTTCTTCTTTTTCTTCTTCTTTTTAACTCTGTCTCCAGATAAAGACTGTTTAAGAGAGATGACAGTGTAATATATGCAAATTTAGAACAGAAGAATCAGAGAGTCAAATCAGAGAATCGCAGAAAGACTTCTCACATTGCTTCACCTTTACCTTTGTAGATGCATTCTCTTGCTTGTGATCTGGTTTCTTAATGCCTGGGTTATCATTCTTTTCCGTGCCACTTGTTTTATTTCCATCTGGTTTCTCTGCTTCTTCATCAGGTGAGATGTTCTCTGCCTCGTTGTCTGCATCACCAATCTAGTAAAAATGTGACATTGGCAAGAGAGTGCGTTGGGTAAAGCAGTGCTAAAAGGGAGTAAAAACCCCATAGATGGAGCTAGATGGAACATCGCAACAGACTTCAACATCAAGACAACATCATCTCTTCCTGAAATCATGTCATGGTTACAACAATCCAATGCCAAGCACTACTCATGGACAAGATCTGTGTGTTCAAGATGACAAGAAAAAGGAAATACATACTCAATGCTGTAAACCATAGCTTGTGGATGGTTTGTGGTGTGAACAAATTGTAAGATTAGGGTAGAGATTTAATAGTTCTTGATGTAAACCGCTCACACATTAAATGAGCTTACTGTTGTGACAACTATTAATCTGCATAATTGATAATTTCATTTTACACAGTAAAAAACGTCATCAATTCATTCAGTCATGCATTATGATTTTTAAAAAGTCAATGTAAAGTATATCTCAGCTTGATATAATAGCGAGGTGATGTCTAGATTTACAGTGATACTTGGATTCCTAACACTAAGCACATATCGTTTCATGACTGCTCAAATCAATTGTAGATGGATAGCACTTTATTGTCCGTAGACACGGAAATTTGTCTTGCAATACAAGCTCCAACAATTACAACACAACAACCTAAAGACAAAAAAGCGGTCTTAGTTTCTTTTTCATAGTAACATTTTAATGAGAATAACTCTTTCTACGTACTTTCAATTCAAGTGTCACGACATATTGATATTAGCTCGGTCAAAGGCAAGGTTTGTACGAATCCACAAATCAATTCTACTTTATTAGTTTACATTTTCATCTGTCCAACATTTGATAAAAATGAATAGATAATTGTATTTACCAAAAAAGAGAGAAGGACAGACAAGTTGCATCATGTGCAGATTTTTAGCTAACGTTCTATGTCTCTATTTTGTGTCACTTTAAGAATACAATTTAAAAGGCTAACGTTGGTAAACATGCTGTTGCGTTGTACAGTAGCCTACACTGGACCTGTTTTGTAAGCGTTTTCTTCAGGTTGGTGCTGTAGACTACTTCCCATTGATTTTCTAAAGCGATATACAGCTTGCTAGCTAACTTTAACCTTAACGTAATGTATCTAGTTTAGTTAAATAAGCAGAGAAACGAGCTAGCGTTAACTATACGCGGCTACCTTGTTAGCTAGGTTTATCAACAGAGAGCTCGCTGATATCATCTGCCGGAAGAAAAACGTAACGTTATGTTAAAAGTAACATGTAAGTTAGCTAGCTAGTTAGTTTGGAGAATTACACCGTCACCTTACCAATTCATAAATGTTGCTGACGTTTTTCGGAGCCTTGTTTTTCTTTGCCTTTCGGCTGCTGGCTTTGCTATTAGCCGTGTCCAGCTGCTCCTCTTCACCCGCAGCCTGCTCCTCCGGACTGTCACCCAAAGTTAGATCCCCGAGGTCCAAGGCCTCCTGACCCCGCTGTTTCCCTTTGAGCCTTCGTAGGGCACGGGTAGACATTGTCCACTGTTCATGGGACACATACACGACAATACTTGCGATTAAAGTAGTTTTTAGTTAGCTGACAGACACAGCAAACAAACGAGGAATCAATTCCATTGGCGGCTTCTTCTTCTTCTCCTAAATGTTTCAACGCTTCCGGTGTTGTCTCTGCCCTCCACAGGATAGATGGGAAATTGCATCAATGAGTATTCATTCATTTTATGGAGCGTATTTGTATTTTTAGGTTTCAAGGTACAATTAAACAGACACTATGCAAAATAAGAACAGGAGAAGGCAAGTGATAGCCTACATAACGCAGTTAAACAGAGTAGTATAGGATGAAAAGCTAAAATGTTTGACAATCAAGGTGCATAGTAGGAAATACACAATGCCAGCAATTGATACATATAAAGACATATCATAAACAATTGGCGCAATCAGATAAAACGTGTCAAATATCACAAGCAAATAATAATAGGAGGCACAGTATAAGTAAAACCATAAAGACAGTAGTATTCATACTCATACAGTCCTAGCATATAGGAACTGTAATTGCCTTTCAGTTGGTGGTTGTCACTTATTTAAGTTCTGATAATGTTATAATTTCCCTACTCTTTCATATTTTTAAGTCTTTCTAAATAGGCATTTCGTTAATGCACTTTTTTGTGCATTGAAATTTGTATTGTATAGTGCTGTATGGAAATATTTATTTATAATTCAAATTGAAAGTCCAAAGAGAAATTGAAAGTCAAAAGGGAAAACAAAGCAAGATCAAATTAAAAATATTATTATTTTTTAAATTTTCCATTTGGCTTTGGCTTTTGAATTTAATATTTGGCTTTTGAATTTCAATTCATCATTGGCTTTTCATTTTCATTTAATATTTGGCTTTTGAATTTCAATTTAACATTGGATTTTAATTTTCATTTAATATTTGGCTTTTGAATTTCAATTTAACATTGGATTTTAATTTTCATTTAATATTTGGCTTTTGAATTTCAATTTAACATTGGATTTTAATTTTAATTTAATATTTGGCTTTTGAATTTCAATTTAACATTGGATTTTAATTTTAATTTAATATTTGGCTTTTGAATTTCAATTTAACATTGGATTTTAATTTTCATTTAATATTTTGCTTTTGAATTTCAATTTAACATTGGATTTTAATTTTCATTTGGCTTTTGAATTTCAATTTAACATTAGACCCTCCCACCAGCCTTTGGGCCACGCCTCCTCATTTACATTGACATGTGTCAAGTCCAAATGAAAAGGCAATGTTAAATGGAAATTCAAAAGCCAAATATTAAATGAAAATTAAAATCCAATGTTAAATTGAAATTCAAAAGCCAAATATTAAATGAAAATTAAAATCCAATGTTAAATTGAAATTCAAAAGCCAAATATTAAATGAAAATTAAAAGCCAATGATAAATTGAAATTCAAAAGCCAAATATTAAATTCAAAAGCCAAAGCCAAATGGAAAATTTAAAAAATAATAATATTTTTAATTTGATCTCGCTTTGATTTCCCTTTGGACTTTCAATTTGAATTATGAATAAATATTTCCTCCATAAGTCTGTGTGTAGTTTTCTCATGCAGCAGAAGGTGGCAGCATTAACCTAAATAAAACTGCCTGAACAAGACAGACACATATTATATTCCATTTTTATTATGAGCTCAGCACTACAAGCTGGAAAATACACATTTAGAAAACTACATCTTATTGTGTTAATTAATGGTAATTAAAAAAAACACAAGACACTACATAAATATTACTTAGAAGTATGCATAAGAGGCATTCATATATAGTAATAATAATAATAATAATAATGTAAATCCAATTAAAGCTGTACATTGGTGCTGTGTCTCACATGTCACAGCCCCACAAAACACAATGAGGAAGTATCATTGCACCTCTGTGGTATCCACACAGACTTCAGCTGCTTAGCAGGTCAGCTGTGACCAACAAGAAAATCTGGAGACATAAGAATAGAAAGGAGACAGACACGCTGAGCTTGTCTGAAAACCAGCCAGATGTATTAATCACCCATTGTTTCCAACATAAGCCAACAAAGGATAGCAATGTGACAAATAATGAGAGCAAAGAAACACCTGAGATGAGAAAGGGAAATTCTGTGAAAAGGGGGAAGTTGCAAATGTCATTACTTAAAATAGCCATCCAAAAGAAACATGTAAAATAAGACATCTGAAAGTACAAACCCAGGACAGATCATGATTCAGGTGGCTCAAGGGTTTTATTTACAAGACATCCAAGTACAGACACAATATAAGAAATGTATATTATCAGTCTGATACAGCAAAAACATATAACACATAATATGTCAATTTAATCCTGGCAAACAGTGTTATGTTGTCCTACATTATTTTGATCAGTTGCCCTCAAGAAATACACTAATACATGGGTTAAGAACACAGTGTAAGTATAATACAATATGTTGTAAGATCTATGCATGGCAACACAATAGTGGTGGCAACACAGCTTAAAAAGTATGCAGTATGGTGGCTGGAACAGAAACAAGGTATTGGTTTGCACAACAGTAGACAATATTTACATTACCTACAGTCTTTTGACTTGACAACTTTTGTATCTTCTCTGGCATGTCTTTTTGTTCAAAAGTAAAATTCACTTTCCTCATCTTCCTTTGAATTCTCAGTTCTCTCTAAGAAACAATTTTCTCTGTTTTCAATGTATTTCTCTACAGGTTGAGGTATGGTGTGGACCCAACATGTAGTCCAGTCACTAGCTTCATTATTCATTTGTCACTAACAGGGATGGGGTTGTCATAGACTGCTCCCTCCAGGTCGTCTACCCGTTTCCTGCGCACCTCAGGAGGAGGTCTCGGTGGTGGCATCTCCGGAGGATTCCTCACACTGACTGCGTCCGTCTTTCGAGTAGTCTCCTTCTGTGGAAGAATGGGCTCCCACTGTTCACCTCGGATAGCTGCCTAGAAAGCAAGAAAATGACAAAGAATACAAGTTAGTAATAGTTGGCTAGAGTAAGATTAAGTTAAGCATAATTATAATTAGATAAACTGTGCAGCCTGGAAAGCTTTAAAACTTTGGTTGCCACATTAGTGTTGAAGAATTCAGGCACACCCCTAGTCAGATTTCATAAGTGCACGGCCATGTCACAACAGAGGTACCAGTAATGAAACAATCTCTTCCTTGTTGCCATTTCCTTGTTTCTGTCAGCTGGCCACTTCATGCGATAAAAGCTGCCAACTTACTGCAAGGTAGATGAGGCTAGCAATGCCGAGGCAGACACACCCGAGGACAGTTGCAAGCATAAAACCTCCAGGTACACAGATTCTACCAAAGAGAGAAATGTATATGTGAGGATCAAATACTATAATGACAAGGCATTTGTCTCCTGTTGGAGGGACTGACTTTGAATGAGAGGAATGCTGTCTAGCAAAGGTGATATAATGAACTCACGCAGCATGTAAAAAAGCTCTAACATAATAGTTCCTTGTCACTGGCCCAAAGGATTTCACACACACGGTGAAGCAGTACTGGCCCCTGAGGGAAAACAAAAGACAGAAGGGAGCAATAAGTTTCACTGACAATCATCACAGAACCTCAATAAAGTACAGCCTACATGTTGAAAAAATATTTAAAGAAAATAACATCACTTACGTTCTCTCTACACTTGTGCCCTTGGCCCTCTTGCTTCTGGGGTACTCAAGTAGACACACAAACACCCCAGCAGCACTAGTTATCTGTCAAGGTTGTTTCATCTCACAATCTTCACTAAGCCAAATAATAACTCTTAGGACATGAAAGCTGATTTAAATTAACAGCTGTGACCATGACCAGGTTCAGTAGGTATTGAACATGATGGACTGATTTTTTTTCTAATATAAAAGAGAATATACACAGAATAGGTTAAGAATATCAAATGAAAAAACTTGACTAATGAAAAACTGTAATGATCCATGTATCCAGCTAGGGTGACCATATTTTGATTTCCAAAAAAGAGGACACTCGGCCTGGCCTCGAAACAAATCCAGACAGTGGTGATTCTCAGAGGTTAATGAACATGCCTCAATTGTGCAAAAATAACTTCTGTAATAAAATAAAATCTGTAACGACATGTAACAAAATAATAGCTCTCTTTTAAAATAAATAAATAATATGAAATAATGTTCTAAATATGACCTCTTCTGTGTTAGAAAATCCTGCTTCAACAAAATATCTCTTAATACCTTTTGGTTGTAAGTGGCCTGATGTTTATACTTGTGCGCTAGTGTGTGCGTCGAGACGGCGTGTGTGTGTGTGTGTGTGTGTGTGTGTGTGTGTGTGTGTGTGTGTGTGTGTGGGGAGTGGGTGATATAGAGCGGGGGAGAAGTGAGAGTGACAGCGAGCCTACCGACTCCAGAGTCATAGTGAGAGAAACAAAGTGTCTCCCCTGTGTTTTCTGACCACGGTGGGAAATCTTTAGCAGGAAACGCTTCGGCATTTTGTGTGTAATGCTGCTCCGCTGTCTGCCCTGGTCCCTGTCTGTCTGCCCTGGTCCCTGTCTGTCTGCCCTGGTCCCTGTGTATGTGCGCGTCGCAGAGCCGCTCACAAGGCAGCGTCTCGGGAATTACGTCACACAACAAAGTAGCCTACCGTAGTATTGTGTTGAGAAAAGTGCCAGTCAATTTAAGTACACGCTTAATGGTCCCATGAAAAACAGTGAAAACCGGACATTTTAATGAATTTATAAAACCCCCCCGGACGCCCCGGACAGTATAGGTAAAAAGTGGACATGTACGGGCAAAAGAGGACGTTTGGTCACCCTAAGCTATACCCTAAGCAGACACATTTGAGACTTATATATTGGCTAAATAGAATATTAGGCCAGTTTTGAAAGTTAACTTGGCAAAAGTAAATACCGGTACTGGCTTTAATTTACTCATCTCCCTATATCACATTTTTACTTTTAGGCTTTTGATTTATGAATTCTTACACAGCATGCAATTATACTAAAAGGCTGTCATATAAAGGCTGAAAAACAGCAGCGTTTTGGTAAAGAAATGTCACATTATTGATAGTAGATCTTTTGAAGTGGGACTCTGGAAACTGGATAGTGAACATGTACACAAGGACACAACTTCAGCCTCACTTCTTTAGATCAAACTCTATTGTTCTGGTTTATGCAAAGTATAATAGGATACACAGCATAAGCAGCAAACGGCCAGCCTCTGAACTGTCCAGCCACCCCCACAATGCCTCCAGCGAGGAGAACTGAAAGAAGGAAGAAGGAAGATAACATTAAAAATATTAACAAACATACTTTTTTTTAATGATTTCACTCAAAGAGACAAGCCTATGTTAAATTGTACATCGACTTGACTCTGAAATGCGGTTTCATTTATATTTAAAACAGGCATGACTTTACAGTTATAATTCTGTAAAAATAAATATGTAGCATCCTTTGTTAAAAAAAAAAAACTAGTAAAGGTAGCTAAAAAAGATTCTATGAACCTCAGTAAATACAGTATTTAAAAAAAGGAAAGAAAATGTTTTTGTACTCACTGAGTCCTGAAGCCAGAGCCTGCTCATTGGCCCACATCGCCCACTCTATTTTCCCCATTGCGTTCACTTAAACAGCCCTCTGCAAACTGCTGGAACTCACAACACAGAAACTCGCAGCTTTGGTTGCTTCTACAAGGAAGCAAGTGTATTTACGAGATATGAGGTGGTGTGTGCGCTGGGAGGCAGGGCGTACGTTTCCCAATCCCCGTTTCAGTCGTCATTTCCGAATATTGCAGGACTACAGTGGGGCTAACCAATCACAAGACAGCTGAAAATAATTATAAAACCGGCAGATGTAGTACCGTACGTGACTCTTATTTACAAATCTTGCTAATTGTTTTAAGGAGGTCATAACGTTTTTATGAACAAATCTCTTCAACGACGTCTGTTTGCCATAGATGAAGGAGTGATCTCATGGTTTCATAGTTGGTTCATAAGTGATTTTTAACCCATGTGTTGTCCTCGGTCCAAATGTGACTCGTTTTCAAAGTTTCTATATCAAAAATATGGGTTTCTTGCAACTACCAAAAAATAACATGGATAGTTCCATACACGAAACAGGCTGTAATATGTTCCGCTGATCTTAACTATTAGCTAAAATAATTCATAATTTCTTTTTAACTCAAAAATTAGCTATAATTTAATATGAATTAGGTTTATTGACCATGAATTCCAAAAATAAGTGTAAAACTAGCTGTGATATGTTGGAATGAAGTTGGCTAAGAAGATGTAACACAGAATTGGGTGATCATTTATACTTTATAAAACAGGCAAAACAGACTGATGGGAAGATAACACAAGGGTTAAAGCACATTTGTAGTGCTTGTTGGGCTACATATTGTTTGAACGTTGAGTACTGGATATCACTTGTTACAAACTAAAGCCCTCACTCATCATTGTATGCTTTACTCTCATAGGCTCAGAATGGTACTTATTCATCTATAAAGCCATTCTGGGTAAACGCCCACTATACTGCACTTTGATTGCACAGCAATCTAACTGTAGTTACAGTCTAAGATCATAAGAAATGGTCTTGGTTGTCTGTTCCAAGTGCACAGACTGAACTGGAAAAGAAAGCTTGTATGTGCTCTGCTCCCCTCACTTGGAGTAGCCTTCAACAATACTTCAAATTAAGAGATTTGGTCTGCCTGATTTTAAAGATCTTAAGCACAATGGTGAATAAATTGGTTGGTACTGGTCACTGTGCATATTTTTTTTAAAGATTTGTTTTGGGGCATTTTAGGAATGTATTTATATAAGACAGATGAAGACATGAAAGGGGAAAGAGAGAGGGGGAATGACATGCAGCAAAGGGCCGCAGGGCAGGTCGAACCAGCTTTTCAGCTGTTGTCTTGTCACTTGTAGAAGAGATTGTTGACCAAAGCGGTTTTTACTTGAAAAAAAAGCTTGAATCTGTAAATGGCAAAAGACAAAACAATAAACAATTATACTGACTAAAATATATTTCATTTAATGTTACAGAATAAATTGACATCATTTACGTATGTATTGTAGTAAGTCTGAAATTGTGTTTTCACAAGATGAAAAATGAAAACACAATAAAGTGACCATAATTATAACTCCCTCCTTGATACATACATAAATTCAAAACCTCATAGACATAAGCATGTACTCAGAGCACACTGCAGCTGCAGTTCTAAACTGTATTCATGGTTCGGTGCACATTGGCAGTGCCAGCATGTCTATTTATTTACCGCCTCAAAGTGGAGCACATGATCATGTCTACGACTAAACAGGTAATCAAATACCTCTGAAACAGTATTCACTTGTAGGTACTGAGAAATGAGCAATAAAGAGCTGAGGAGAGGCACACCAGTAGTTTGATAATTCAAGGCAAACATATGAACATCCACAACTGTAAGGAAGGTATCTGTTGTTGCTGTGATTGTAAAAACCTAATTACATATGACAGATTTGATCTCTGGTGAATTGGCTTCGTTATTGCTCAGTGGAACTTTGTCCATTTTGGGCTGCAGGGCATCCCAGAGTTTTCTTAGGCAACCCATCAGATCCAAGTAGATGCTGAGTGGGATCCTCCACAACACGAGGGCCTGGTCCAGCCTTAAACATAAAATGAGAAAAGATCATTATACAAAATAACTTATCATCCGTAAGACTGTCTGTGGGTTAACATGTAAAAATGCAATTTTAAAAGCTTGTTCTAATAAAGTCTAAACGTGTTTAATAAAACATTCAAAGACTCTGTGAAGCAGAGGAACTACTGTATAGCACAATATGTGCCACCATTTCCAACTGAAGTAGTGCAACACAAAGTTGCGTTAAAAGGGAAATGTTAAAAGGAAATGTTGACATAAATCGAAGGTGTCTCGCAATCTGACAATTATACATTACACTTTCTACTGAATAATGTGCAGCCTTGAGATAGACACACCAAGACATTTAAATCAAAACAGATAACACTGATTTTCAGTTGTGGTTTAAAGTGAACTGATAAAAACAACAAAGCTACAGAGTGATAACATCTGCGTGTATATGTGTACCTTGGTACTAATTATGTAGCTTATTCCCTTTGGCATGGGCTCTAGACCAACTGCCTGTTTCAGCTCCTCAGAAAGAGCAACACGCTTAACTGGAAGACCCTTAATAAACCTGCAGAGAAGGAAGAAACATTTAATGACTCATTTCAAAGAGGCTGAAAGCAAACACACCTTAATAAACAACTGTAAAGGAGCCCAAAAAACCCACCCATATATCATTGTGTATTTATGTATATAGATCACATTTTCAGATGAATGAATTAGTTTCTCATATTATGCAGAGCTAAAGCAAATTAAGTCGGTTAACTGTCAACTCACTGTCCTCTGTTTGTCTCTGGGGGGAAGAAATGTTCAACTGCCTGAACAAACTCAGGAACATGCTGCTGTAGAGTGTAGATCACAGCGTTTGGTCCTGCATCAAATGTGTAAGCCAACTAGAGGGGAACAAACAGACCGTGACCATCACATAAAGAGTTTGAAAAAAAAAAAACACCCCACAAGTTTCACATCTTCATTACACCATCTCAGAAATTCAGCTGCATGAACGGAGGCACATTTCTAGCACAAGAAAGAAAGAGCATCCACTTAATAGCAGTGATACAAAAGTGAGGTGGCTACAGTTATACATGATATATGGAGTACATTATTATAAGACATACACACTGCCACAAACGATCGGAATAACTTTTTAAGTATGTTTGTAGTTTACATGTTTTAGCTCTATAACTACAAATCATGTACTGCATAACTACTATTTTCCAAGCCAATGGACTTTTTTTTTTTTTTTTTTTTTAATGATTCTCTAACCTTTAAAGCAGCCATGTTTCCATTTATTACTCTATTTCTTTGTGCAGGCTGCATTTGATTTGCTTTCTTTAATTTTCAGAGTTGTGTCATTGTTTTTAGTATAACAAAAAAAAGGTAAATACACAGCTGTCCAACACTACACCGGAAGGACTACATTGATATGTTCTGCTATTCTGAGTTACAGAAGTATAAAGTTTCTCACCCTTGTCTCCCCGTAGTGTCTGTTATACCGATGCACCAAATTGATAACCTGTTGAGACACACTGTTGAGGTAGAAGATGGGAGGGTATGTGTCAAGGCAGGTTGCATGGAACTGGTTACTGTCCTTCATGGTTAGTTCAGCAAATGCAGCAAAGTCCTTTCTTCGCACCGCTTCAATCATCTCTGCCATCCGGCCTGGGACGACAGACTCGGCCCGGTGCTGCACACACAGAAAAGAGTGACATAGACCCCCTTGTGAGTAACAACAAGTTAGCTTTAAATACAGTGTAAATGAACTACTCGCCTCAACAGTATTGACAGTAATGTGAGTGCACTGAATAATGTAAGTGAACAAAGTACCTTTAAGAGACAGCTTGTTTGTACACTGGTTTGCATCCCAGAGGTGCTGCCCACTGGTTTCCTCTCAGCACTGGCCTGTGAAAAAGTGCATTGATTGATATAACTTTTTACTTTTTTCAATTAAAGTGTGCATTGTAAAAATTTACTAAATGCACATGTGCAGCTACTGAGCGCTGCTGGTGATTATGTGGAGATGATGTTAATTTGCCGACTGTTTTCTTTTTCTGTTCTCTGTTGTATGTTTTTGTTGTATATTTTAAATATGGAACTTGTGTACTGCTGTCTTGGCCAGGACTCCCTTGAAAAAGAGCTTCTGAATCTCAATGGGATTTCTCCTGGTTAAATAAAGGTTAAATAAAAAAATAAATAAAAATTGTGTGCACTAGTAAAGATGCTTGCTCTACATGTTGCACAAGATATTGCCATTTATAGAAGTAAAAAATAGTATGTGACCTTCACAATAGAGCACGAATGTGCCAAGATATAAGTGACTCATCATTTTTTTTTTTTTTTTCTTTGTGTCTCTCTCTCTCTAACACATAAACTGACTTACCACTAGTACAAGGACTCTGAGCTCAGGCCAATGAGTCTCCGGCTCCACCTGCTGGGCTAGACTGTCCTTGCCATCGTCTTTCTGTCCCATGATCCATTGGACAAACCCTCCATACATACTACGGCATGCACTGCCTGAGCCTTGCCGAGCAATGTCCGACAACTCCCCTTCTACGCCAAACACCCGAGCCAGAGTGTAAACTGCAACACAGTGAAGAAAGAGGGAGTAAGAGCAGAAGAGACGAGTGTGGCCTGCAACCTGCGGCCCTTTGCTGCAAGTCATCCCCCCCCCCTTTCCCCTTTCATGTCTTCTGCTGTCCAAAATGCCCAAAAACATAATCTTAAAAAAAAAAACAATTCACAGTATGTAAATGTTATTACTTTTCCCATATGACTGCAGTAGAAAAAAAATATATGAATTGATTTTTGGAATTCTATGAATCGATTTTGAATCGCGATAGGAATGTGAATCGATTTTTTTGCACACCCCTAATGGAAATGTATCAAATGTCAGATAGACATGGTTTATTGAAGAATGGGCACACGTTTGAACTGTTTGAACTGAGCTGTTGTGCTTCCAATAAAATGAGTACTCTAGTGCAGTGGTTCCCAACCTTTTTTCCTTGGCGTCCCCCCTACTCATGTCTAAGAAAAGTTGAGGTAACTCTCGAGATAGAGCCTTACTTTCTTTTTTGATACAAAGGAGTTATCAGCACTGTTACGTTTCTCCACCATGTTTCATTCATAAAATAGTGATGCTGTGGCGGCAGGAAAAACGAGAATACAACAAAATATATAGTTTTCATACAGACTTTTGTATACATTATATATTCTAATGTATTATCATAATTTGTTTAACATGTGCAAATATATTTGTTTTACCTCAACCTCAAACCAGATAAAGACTTGTGCTCCCCCCTGTGATCTTTGCCGCCCCCCCTGGGGGTGCCCGGACCCCAGGTTGGGAACCACTGAAGACCCCATTTACAACACATTCTCACCTAGACAAGCAAATCCAGCAGCTGAGGAGGCAAGCCCGGCAGCAGTGGGGAAGTTGTTTACAGAGCAGATGTGGACTTTGTGAGACAAACAAGTTGAATCCAAAGCGGGGTCCCCGTCATTGCTTCTCTTCCTTGCTAGTCGTCGAACTAAATACAGAACACGCAGAAAAAGGATATGGTGGCCTGCGCTCTCTCAAAATCACAGTTGTTGTCCTCTCTGTGCTTTTTAAGAGGACAAATAAAACAGACAGGACTCACTCTCTCTCAGACAGGACTGTAGTCTAGGATGGGTTATGTCCTCCTCTTTGCCATTTAGCCATATTCGATCTTCCTGAAATGATCTGCTGGTTGCAACTGTTGTAGTTGTTTTCAGCTGAATAGAAGGAGGAAGACAAGACAGATCTATATCAAATTGTAGACATCTAATCACTGATACAAAGCCAGATTAGAAAACTTTAGCCTCAAGATCTGCACATCATAAGTGACAACATGTATGCTACCCATTATCCAGGCATAATTCAATGAAAAGGTTAATATTTTCTACAATCAGAATCATGCATTTGTACTATCTTGCTATGTTTCAATTACATATTTCAAAGAAACCTTTTACAGGGACAATGTCACACAAATGTTGTCACTATATTCTAACGCCAGCTCTGCTACAAAGTTTGTCACTACAAAATGCATGACATAGCACAAGTGGCCAGGGGTCAGAGCCAGATGTTTTAAACATTCTGGGCTCAGCACAAACTTAGGGGGTACTGGGGCATGCTCCATTGGAAAGATTTTTTTCTCCATTTATAGCAGCTATATGAACTATTTTTCAAGCCATTTGATAATAGAATGCCTAAAAATCTATACATCATTTAGGGAAAACATGATAGTTGCCAAGGAAAAAAATCATCCTGTAGAGCCTACATCCTATTTTGTATCTAATTGTTCTACAACTGTCTTTAACATTCTGAAACCATAACACAACAAATGTTGAGAATTACTAATTTTCACTCCTGCCACCAAAAAAGTGAGAGGTTACTATTTTTGTGTTACATAACATAGGTAAGGTAGGAATATGGAATAAACAGTATTATAGTAGTAGTATAACAGTTTGTTATACTATGCTGCAGTACATTTCACAGAATGAATGTTTAGCTGACAAATCTGCTACATCTGAATGGAAATGCCATAATAATATGGGCTGCTCTAGTTGCAAATCAAGGAACCCCGACAATGCCGAGTAAATGGGGTCTTCAATACTCTGAACTGAATAGTAGGCGAACAGAAGAACATTTACTCAATCATATTTGATTTCTTTAAAAACCTAAAAGAAGAAAATATTCGGGGCTGCTCTGGACAGGAGCACCAACACTTGATAAAGATAAATGTGTCATAGTCTGACTGATGACATTGCTGTTTACTTAAATACCTGGTCTTGATGCAATGTGACGCTCAACGATGAGTTAATGGGTAGAATTAATTCTTCATCTCTCTTTCCCCCTGAAAAGTAAGTTTTATACAAAGTGCATAACTGAGGTATTATTAGATTGAAGCAGACTTGAAGATGCTCGACACTTAATCCACCCATTTAATGCCCAGTAGACACAAGTCACCATACATACAAAATACATGTAACGTTATTGTTGTTTAATGTTAGACAGGATTTAGGTATCTTAGCGTCCTAGAGCTAAACCACCTGAAGCATAAGTCGAGGCAAGGTAATGTCATTAACGTTACTTACAGTATTTGATGACAGCTATGTTCACAGGAGCGGTGCAAGTAACTGTGTTTGACTTGTCCATACTATCCCCAGTTAGAGCTGTGTATGTAAACCGGTGTTTATATTGAGAAAACTGTACCTGAACACTCTGAAATACACTGTACCTATCTCCTTCTTGTGTTTAGCAGCAGTAACAATTAAGCTAGCTAACGCTTGTACATCCGTACCTTGCTTTTCCTCGAGGTGTCTCCCGATTGGCTGGGGTTGACATGTGGCTAACACCGCGACCAATCAGAGTCGAGCCGTTTTGATTAAAGAGTCGGAATAGCCAATGAGAGATCATCTGACCACGGTCGTGCGAAAGTGGGGCAAGGACAGAGACCATCCCCCAGGGGGTAGGGTTAGTTCATCCATAGTTTATTATATGTTTTATTCATAGCTATACGAAATGTATATGACTTACAAAATTCATGTAACAGTTTAGGGAATTAAATGATAAATATGAAACAATTACATTTAAAAATCTGACTGTAAATATTGTAATTTGATATCAAAAGTACATTTCCTACAAGGAAAAACTCAAATTCTGTGTAAATGTTGTAGTACTCTGGTACTGTACTTCAGTACAATTTGAAGGTAATTATACTTAAGTATTTCCAATTTTGTACTACTTTTTAAACTTTTCTCCATTACATTTCAGAGGCAAATTCTACGTTGAAATGTACCTTTTGAACTATGCATTGCTATACATTAAACTAAGCGTACATGGCAGTATAGACTTCATTTTTTTTATGTTAAGTACATGTTGTGGATAATACTAAGGTACTTTTACCTTTAAGTAAATTCTTTCAATGCAGGACTTTTATCATGGAGCCTTTAATGAAGGATCTGAAAATTCTTCCACCAATGGTGATAGGGTCACTCTTTGTAGAATCAGATGTTTCTCTTCTCTCACTTGGCCATGCAGAAAGACATAAGTGCAAAGCAATGATGAACATGACTTAAAGTATCACTAAATTATCATGTTTGTAAAAATGAATGTTGACTGTAAAGCCATGCTAACTGCAGCTAACTAATTCAAGGTAATGCAACCAATTATTGTGGAAAAAAAGCTTGCTTTTTGGATTGATTCAGTGTATTTCTTACAGAAAAAAAATTAAATCACGTTTCTCCGTTGTTTTTTATTTTAAAAGTAGTTGGATACACTTGGCAATCTGTTAACTCTTGAAATTGCTGATTCAGCAGAAATAGTCATAAAGAAACAGTAAGTCAACCTTTTCTATGCTAATGAGGATACAGTGTGATGATTTCCTGTTCTTGACTTGAGCCCCGCTTGAGCCTAGTCACAACCGCGATAGTTGTGTAAAACAAATACAAACCTTTTCAAAATGGTTGAACACTTTTTCATATAATAATAATCATTTTAGAAGTTGTTCACTAGAAAAACAAACATTTAAATGTAAGGCTTTTTTTAATTGTTTTATGTAAACCTTTAAGATACATGTCAGCAAAAAGAAAATATCCAAGTGCAACATCCAAAGTCAATGGGATGCTGGCCCTGACCAGAGAACAATATTCACAGTCTAGATAAAATGCATCAGCAGCAGTGTGTTTTGCATTTTGTCTAGCTTCTTGTGATTGAAGAACAGAAGTCAAACATGGCAAAAATAAAGAAAAAGAGAGCAACTACTTCAAATAACTTGAAACTTGAGACGGACTAGAGGAGTCAAACAGTGCCATGAGCAGTCAGGGGTAAAACACAAGCAGAGCACATTAGTAGCTACTTGATTGAAAATAGATCGCAAAGGAGCCCCTTATTTGACAGTGTGTGTATTCTACCCCCACCATCCCCCCACAATGTCAACTCCACTTTGTTCTTCCCTCTTGGTAATGTGGTTTCCAGAGACACACAGAAGCTAGTGTGGCATCCCAGATTCAGCTAACAGGTCAAAGATAGCATCAGAGTCCCAGTGAAGCATATCCTCTCCAGATTTCTTGGCCTGTTCCTGGGCTCCCGTTTAAAGTTAGTAATCATCCTCATCATCCGAGTCCATCACCTTCCGCCTGTTGAACTGACAAGTACAGAGCATAAAGATGTAAGATGGAGGTAAGAATTGACTGATAATGAATCAAATATAGGTGACTTTTTTGGGGCTAATTGTTTAGCGATGCAGAGGGTGCAGAGAGAGGTCTATTACAGTCTTTATATTAAATATCACAGAGTAGGATATTAGTTTATTAATGTTAGTTAATTTTGTAATGTGTAGGTATGTAGAAATCTTTTAAAAGACATGTTATTGTTGGAATAAATATGCCTAAACAAGTAGTTATGTATATCCCGTTGGAGGTTATGTTTTCCATCTTATGGACATAATGTTGAAAAAATTGTTATTCCAATAGTTTGAACCTGTGTGTTTAGGGTTAAATCACATTCAAATGTAATTTTTGACCCGTTTTGACAGCTCTATGTGTATTGGATTGATCAGATGAAAATGAGAGGAGCCATGGGTGTGCCTGTCACAATCATTTGTTTTCCTCCCTCTTGTTTCCAAGCTGAACAGCCAATCAGATGAATTTGCTGTTCAGCCGACCAACCGTCGGCTTTGTGCGTCAGGGCCTTTAGCGGAACTTACTGTGACAGTCGTCTTCTTGTCTGTTTGCTGACTGACTTTTTCTAGAATCTCGATCAAGCCTGACTCCGAAATCTGACAAAAGAAGAAAACATCCATTCATTGCGCTGCTGGCATTAGGAAGAATATTAACATCAGTACTCCAAGCACAACAAGGTTTTTTTTTTTTTTTTTTTACCTTTGCTCCCAATTTTCCAAAACGAGCCATTTGAATGAGATAGTTTTCAACTGCTTTGGCCTTCTCCGGCTTCACCAAAGCAAGATTGTTCACTGAAGAAAAAGAAATTGATTTTACCACCTTGTGTTTACATGTGAGCGGTATTTACAGTATAGGTGTACATCACAGCCTAATCATCACACAATATAGTTTCAATGGAGCACTGGAACTCAGTGAGATGCCATTCCTTAGATAAATCCTGTATGACACTTTCATTGGTGTGAATAGAAATCACACATAAGATGTGTTACAACTTGTGTTATGATTCTTTTCTACAACATTCATAATGCTGGTATACCAGTGGTGACTTGGCTTTGGACAGTGGCAATTGACGGTTTAAAACAACTTTCATAATGTGTGTTCCTCTCATCATCTGGAATTATTTACAATCGAATTTGCAGACACGTTTCTTGCATTGCATTTAATATGCTAAATAAATACACATTTTAAATAATACTTTTTGCGGTCTACAATAGGGCTGGGCGATATGGAGAAAATTTGATATCACGATATTCTTGACCAAATACCTTGATATTGAGGCGATATTCTAGGGTTGACAATTGGGGCTTTAACAAAATATCTTCACACTTAGATTTTAGATAAATAATCATCAGTAATGTGGACATAATGTCTAAGTGGGAAAAAGGCAAATCATAGAACAGCTAAAACAGTCTGGTAAGTTCAGAAAAGTACATCTCTTTACTGTAATGCAGCCTTTAAAACCAGTAAAAGACAACACTTATGTCATGTCACGATATTACGATATCCAAAATCTAAGATGATATCTAGTCTCATATCACGATATTGATATAATATCGATACATTGCCCAGCCCTAGTCTACAAGAGCATGATTCATTTCCAAAGGGATTCCTTTCAACAGGCTGAACAATCAATCTGAGAACACACTTACATCTGGCACGGGCAGACTGGTCGAGAACTTGAGCCAATATAGAGTTCCTCATGTCGGTTTCTCTGTGAATAAAAAGTAACAATATTACCACATCAGCACTACCTACTACTGTTTGGATCTAAGACTGAGACCAGTAAAAGGAAAACAGAGTTTCCCACACATCAACACCTGCCGCCGCACATTGCGTTTCGTTATTAAATTTTCTTTTTAAAGCTATTCAAAAAACGCAGCTTATTCGTTCAGCTGCATTTCCTTTCCCTGCTTTTCTCCGTCTCTCTGTCACTTGCGTCTCACTCACATACACACACACACACACAGCCCCTCCCCTCGTGCACACAGCGTCTGTCTCCATGACAGGAGAAACAGGAGAAGACGGCTGGCGAAATTCACAAGTTCACGAAAGGTTGGCATCTTGTGAGCACCTTTCCACAATCACATTAAAAAGTAAAATAAAAAATATTTTATATTCTGAATACAATGTTGTCAGTGTGTTAATGTTGGAGTCCCGGCCAGACTCTTAGCAAACAAGCGATTGCGTCTGCGTTAATTAGTCGCAAGTAATCATCTCAAAATAGTTTGAAGATAATTCAGTACACAGGTGTAGTTTAATTTAAACTCTATATATTTAAGTAATAAAGAAACTGTACTGTACATAAGTACAATTTAATCACTAAATGTGTCTGCCTTAAATTAATTAACATATCTTACCTCTGTTTGGCCTCCTCTCCTTGCTGCTGATTATTTGAAGCATCCTGAAAGAACATGTGAGACAGCAGCATCACATATAGGTTGTATTTCTGCATTTAGCTAACTAGAGGATGTATAACCTAATAAGAAACAATTTCAATACTAGCCCAATATTCCCCTTGGTAACGGCCTCACAGATGACCTTAATAACTGTCAAAGTGACAGTCTTCAAATCAAACCAGCTATTAGGCTAACCGACATAAAACCATGCCAACCTGTAGGTATGGTGAAGGGCATGTGATGATGTGGGGCTATTTTAATTCCAAAGGCCAAGGGAACTTTATCAGGATGCATAGTATCCTGGATCCATGAAATAACTGGCCTTTAAAAATCAAAATCTGCCTGACTCTATGGGAATTTAACATAGGGGTGTACTCACTTTTGTTGCCAGCTGTTTAGACATTAATGTTGAGTTATTTTGAGGGGACAGCACATTTACACTGTTATACAAGCTGTAAACTTAATACTTTACATTGAAGCAAAGTGTAATTTGTTCAGTATTGTCCCATTTAAAGATATAATGAAATATTAACTAAAATGTGAGGGGTGTACTCACTTTTGTGAGATACTGTTTATCTTAATGTCTATATAGATGTATAGGCACTATCTTAATCTTGATGGATATCATAATGTACTGCAGTATTGTTTTTCTGTTTCACCTTTTAATCCATGTTTGCAGCTTCAAATACCGTATGTCCTACTGGATTGTACATTACATTACATTTAATTTAGCTGATGCTTTTATCCAAAGCGACTTACAATTGCTATGTATATCAGAGGTTGCACGCCTCTGGAGCAACTAGGGGTTAAGTGTCTTGCTCAGGGACACATTGGTTCATGTATCGCAGTGGGATTCAAACACGGATTGTACAAACACAACAATGGATAAAAGTCCAGGAACTTTCTTCTTCTCCTTCTATTTTATAAATATATCAGAATGTTGTCCTATTTTTCAAAAGAATTTGGCACATTCCCAGAAAAGTTTCTTATACATATTTTAAGTCTGTAAAGTGTCCTGGTTTGGGTGGAGAACTGAAAGCTGAAGAAAGGATGGGATCAAGAGCCCTGAGCACCTGAAATATATCTTTAGCCTTTCTGTACTGTAATGTCTCGTTATTAATCTGGCAAAATCTACTGGTACCAGTTGGTTTGTGATACGATAATATTGTCTTAAATATTGGCCCAGACAATTCATAGGTCGGTTTGTAACGTTACTGAGCATTGCGTGCGTGCGTGCGTGAGTTAACGTTAGTTGACTACTAATTGGAATCTGCTTCAAGAAATCTAGGTTTTCACATTTTATTTATAAAGGATATGCCACCATATGACAAAGTAGTTACCTTTTGCTATTTGTTAATGTTTCAGTTATTAGCCTATGTGGCTAGAAAACCCAAATCTAGCTAATCTTATTGACAATCTAAGAAAATACTCAACCCAAACTGCTTGCCAGTCTACTAACGTTATGTACTGAATTTGCCAAAAACACTCTTAAAGGTATTAGTCGATGGTCAACTTTGCTCAGCTAACACGGTCATTGTCACAGAGGGGTGTGAGCAGTGCCAGTGAGACGGACTTGGAGAGAGATGGTTATAACTGTGATTTATCGAACTATCTACTGAGTAAATTACAGTTAATTTACATTAAGCATTGGTTCTCAATAGTGGGCTATGTATATCCCCTGAGTGACAGTTAAACTAGTTGAGTTGTGGTGACTGGTTTAGCCACATTAGCTAGCAGCATAGTGAAGTCAGCATCTCCTTTTAAGGCGGCCGCAAACACGCTTCAGCTCATGTTTTGTCCTTACCCCGTGCTTTGCCTGTAGCTCCGCCATTCTTTGCCGCCTAATTGCATCTAATTCGTCGTCTGCCATGGTGTTCTATTATATAAAATAGTAAGATGGACCTAATAGACTTAGAAGGGACGAGGTAACGTAGCAAAATGCACCCTAAACTGCCATCAGTGGCAAGGCCCTACCTAGTTTAGGGGAGTGTAATCAACATCGAAAAAAACGATCCAACACTCAGGGTAAAGCAATCGAGCACAGAGTAAGGATCACATAAAAAAACGAAGTTTGGAGTGTAGGCTACTCTTTCTGGACATATTTCTGGAAATGAAATAAATGTTCATTTTATTCCAGATAAATGATTATAGGCCAATTTATTCAATGTTTTGACCAATAAGTAGCATAATACTGTTGAGAATGGGGATCGCCTCAAGTGTGAATTTTACTTTAAGGTCTTCTTTTCGATAACAGTGTATATGTAATAGGCCTTATTTAATGCTATTTATACAAAATGTGAATTTTATTCAGTTTCAATTCGTATAAAGTACAGAGAGAGTGTGCTGATAAAATACACATTTGATTTTATCATGGCCTCTTATTTGATAGGTTAATTAAGCCACTGTATGTCTTATAAAATAGGTGATACATATTATGGAAGCATAATAAGTAGTCTATATGAGTAATATGGTTATTTAATTGCAACATTTCTTTTATTGATTATAACATCATTATTTAAATGGAAGAATCATTAAAATGGTGTATTGTTTTGTTAATAGGTGTGACAGTTAGGCTGGTGCTGAGATGAATGTTCTTGGTGGAGTTGCCTCTGCCTGTGATGTGTTCAACAGCTGATGGATGGAGGTAGCTGCAGGAGGTTCATCCCACTTGATCTTTAGCTCCCTCTGTATGTACTGTAAGAGAAACGACTCAAGAGTAGAGGGATGTGGTACTTTTGGCCTGGGTCATTTATAGTGAAGGCAATCTGCAACAAAACACCAAACATGAAAGAGATCAACAACTGACTGATAGTCTTTAGATTATTAACAGCATGCATGTGACAGGTTAAATGAGGATACAAATTCACTGATCTAGTAACAAAAATATGGTAAAGCCTACAAACGTAAAGCAGCATTACGCCTAAGAATGAAAGCTGAGGTCAACATGTCAACACACAACATTTTAAGCCTTTCCTCACCTCAACATACGGGTAAAAGCAGGTCTCCTCTATACTCTCCCAGTACTGAGCAGTCTCAAAACGCATTCTATACACACCAGAAGTAAATATTTGTTTTGTGATGAGTCCTGGGCAACGTCCATCAGCATTAGTGGTCCTGTTGAGAAAAAATATGGGTGAATAAAAATATACATTGTCCAGTAGTGTTATTTGAAATTTTCCTGTGATCAAACTTTGTGACTATATGTGGTATTTTGCCTATGGCTTTTGTTCTCAGGTTTTTACCCAGTGGTTATCAAATTCCAGGCATTAGTGGAGGGGTCTTGTCGGTAGAGACTGAGGGCCATGTTTGAGCAAGGGACACCCATTGCAGTGTTCAGCACATGGGTGGTCAGAGGACTAGGCGAGCCTGCCATTGCTGTGATCTACAGAACAAGGAAGTACGACTTTAAACTGATCTACTTAAATCTCAAGAAATCACATTAGACCACAAAATAAAAAATTCTACGAATACTTTTTTGACTACTGGCAAAAACATATGATTGTATACATATACTGACTAGGACTCCCTGGAAGAAGACATCTTGTATCTCAATGGGACCTTTCTGGCTAAATACAAGATAAATAAAATAAAAATATTCATGCCGGCCTACTTTTCTTAAAGCAACACTGAGTTCACAGGATTTTTAATTATCTTTGGCAGTTTATTCCAACTTGACAAGATACACACTTTAACACCCCATCTTAAATGTATACAGCACAGCTCTTTCAAAGTTTTCAGACAATGGTATGTCAAAAACTAATTTGAAATACGGGAGTATTTTGATGTATATATGAATTTTAATACTGTGCTTTCTTCATCAATAATGAAAAGTTAGACATTTAAAGGGAGAACCATCAAATATGGATGTATTCAAATTAAAATAATGTATTAAAATAATATGTTGGAGGTATTTGGGAATGCAGAGTGAAAATCCTGCACATAAGCTGATTTCTGCAGATTTATAGTTTTGTCTGTCATTTATTAAAATTTGAAATCCTGGGGAAAAAATTGCAAATTGAACATGCAAGTTGTGATTTGTTATGTAGTAATCCTCAGGATAATCATATAAGAGGTCATGAAATTATCTCGAAAAGCTGATTACTGTTATTAACATCGTTATTAATAGAAACCCTGGATATAAGATTTTACATTCCACATTTTAACAATTATTAAATCAAATGTTTTTTGTTTCAGTGACTGCTGTTGTAGACTCTCTCACTTTTCACAAAATAGCTCCTCAGTCAAGAGTTCCTGTGGTTGCTATAAAATAGTGTACCCCGGTATAATACAACATATTGAGTATTTATCACTTCATATATGTATTATACATTTTGTGCTTACCTTATTTCCAGGCACAATATGACCCTTGAGTTGCTGCAGCCTGTATGCACTCATGTGCAGTGATGAATAAAATCCAAACTCAGCAGTTTTAACCAAATCAAACTAATTTTATGGTTTATTAAACAGTATTAGATGTTTGTCACATTGTCCTCCTGCAGTTGTGCACACTACCCTATAAAGCATGACATTCAGTACACATGTGCTTATCTTTTTGTCAACAGAAGACTGGTTGTGCACACTATGCTTTCAGCACTTTGAACTTAGCGGAAAGGGACGATAAAAGTGGACTGCTCAGAGGCCGAGGCACATGCACACGATCACAATTGATGGAATAAAAAGGAACAAAGTCTGTTTTCATTTTCTGACATTGGTATGTTTGACTGCTGGGTTTATGAACGCTACACAACCTACAACTTCCTGCATTTCACAAGTTATTCCACTGACAGACATGTTGTGTGTGTCATACCTCCTTTCACCCCCCTAACCTCAAATTTTAATGAAATTAAGTGTTCAATGTAATGTTTTAAAAAATGAGGGATCTTTTGGAGCGAAATGCTGAAAAGCACAGCCCTGTAAACACATGTGTGCATTGCTGATGAGGAAAAATTATAACTTTGAGCAAGTTTTTTCTTCTCAGGTCTGTGACATGAACTATAGGACAGTTCTGTGGTAAATATTAGAAATGGAAGGTCCATTCACTAAGCTATTCCCCTGTGATCACATCCAGCCGGTCCACTCTGACTTCCATCATGCAAGGTGATATTTACCGTTATCAGCTTTCCTCTGTTCTGGATGGACTCTATTATTGTACGATTTATACACTTCGGATTAGTGGCACACTGTAAGTGGTCCTATTTTGAAGCAGTGCTTCCAACATTTCATGATTTTATAATTGATCAATTAAAGATAACTATGGATTCTTCACATTATTTCCACTTTTTCTACCAAATGTGTGCTTTTTTACCAATTTATTTACTCAATCTATCTTGGTCTCTCAGAATAAAAACACACTCCCATGTACTGTATGTATACTCAATATGAAAATACTTTTATTACTGTGACAATGAGTATTTCCACTTGG
This sequence comes from Perca flavescens, assembly GCF_004354835.1. NCBI lineage: Eukaryota > Metazoa > Chordata > Actinopteri > Perciformes > Percidae > Perca > Perca flavescens. The sequence goes on along the minus strand of NC_041331.1, from coordinate 26,237,538 downwards.
CTAATCTGAAGAATGCAAACAAAAACATGTAACATCACAAGAATAACATAATTGTTTTCTTTTTAAAAAAACATATGAGAAGTCCTACAGCGAGATTAAAATCAGACAGTTCAACAATTACAGTAAAGTTTACAATAATACACAATATTACACACTGACCTGGGCATTTGCATGTCTTAAAAGTGCCAAATACATGGTGGAAGAGAGTAGTAACATTCCTCTAATACAGGAGTGGCAAACCTATGGCTCTTGAGGCGTATGCAACTCTTTGCCTGCTCCTTTGAGGCTCTTACTGTGGGGCTGGGGGCTGTGTTATTGGTGGATTTTTTTTAACTTTTTGAAACATTTCAGATAAGTAAAAAAAAAAAAGCATTTGAATGTGCCAATACATTTGCCAATTATTTTAAAATAAAAAATAATGCAGCAGAGTTTTTTTTATGAACAGATTCTGCAACCTGAGGAAAAAAAGCAGCCACAGATCACCTTCCTCATTAACCCTTTCACTGCTGAATCAGATTGTTTGAAAGCCCCTCTAGTGACAAATGAGTGAAAGAGTCGCTTCGAGTGGCCACAACTGAGTACAACCAGACCTAAAAAGGATTGTGGATAAAAAAAGACTGTCAGGTTTCCCACTGAGTCAATCTAAGTAAGAAAAAAAAAACTATGAAAACTGCTATGTATTATCATATCATTGTCATTAGATCTGGAAGTCACTGTTGCTGTTGTAATGTGGACGTGCATGCGTTGTGTGGCTTTTTGCTATGGTGTGTGTTTTTTTTGTGGCACTTTATGCTGAACTGGTTGGCCACCCCTGCTCTAATACATTTAAAGTAGAGAAAAGACAAGCAGAATGATCAGTGTGACTATTCAATCCTTCAAAGATTACTGTGGTTTACTTTGAGTAGCTAAACTCTGATAGAAATATAAAATAAATAGAAAAGGTGAGTTGAGTGTAAACAAAAAGCCTTCTTGAAAGATCAAATATGAGAGTGTACCGATTTATTTTGCTTTCACAAGTCAAAATACTTTGTGATCCACAGAAGGGATTTTCATTCCACATTGAAGTACATGCACACAATATGCCAGTTTTACCCTTATTCTGAAATAATTATATTTAAGTAATAATATTCCCAGTTCTATAATGTTTGTACATTATCTAATTCAAGATATAAGACCACAAATAAATTATTACTTCATGTACAGTCTGATTCTGGCATGTGCTGCCTGTTTCAGAAAGCTTTTAATGTGGACAAGATATATTGGTAAAACGCTTACATGGTTTTAATCAGAGAACCCTATGGTCTCATTTGGATTAATACTGCAATATTCAGATTAATACTGGGACATTGGCATTGGTGCAAACCCTCTCATACAATCAAATGGGAATGCCTGCTTAGGCCGAATTATGAAAAGTTAAGTTTGCCACTGTTGTCTTTATAATTACTCTGTCACTCTCTCAGTCCAACATACCAAATTCTTCTCAATCAGATGTGTACTTGGTTTTTAATTAGTCACCTGTGTCAGTGTTTTAGTTTTACTTAAAAGTCACAGGAACCAAACTGCTGTGATACAATTAAATGCATTGTGTTGTCTGATATGTAGGCTACACCCTGTTGAGCCATTGATATGAGTGTTGGCTTGGCGTCAGTTGTTCTCTTCCTCCATGTTTGGCACTTAATCCATGTCTTCTACGTCTTCTTATGTTCCTCCCTCATATTTCTTCCTCGGGGTCAGAGCTGTGGTTGCTCATCTTCGACCGACAGACAGACAGGCAGACAGACAGACAAAGACAGGGTAGTGAGCAACAAAACAAAGAGACATTTCATTGACCTGCAAGCTCACGATGACTAAGTAAAACTGAATGGTGCAAGTAGAAATTGATTTTACAGTAGTAGAGTCTCTGTAGTTGTTTCATGTCCACTCGCCTCACAGGACAGAAAAATGGTTATCTTGTCTGTGTCATTTTAAAGCCAAAGCAAAATGTTCTTAAATACATGTATAAATAATGTAATCGTAATTAATTTAAAATTCAAATCTGTTCTGGATGTTTTTGAATTGACTGGAGAAAACTGAGTTTTCCTGTGTATTAATATATTTTTTTATCCACAAAATGGGGCCAACACAGACATACTTAACAACAATTGCAGCACCATTTTGACCCATTTTGAATCTCAATAATATCACCAGGAACAGGAAAATAAAAGCAAGAGGACGTGCCTGCGCTAATGCACTTTTAAGTCATTCCTGAACAAATGCAGACAAACTTCAGGTGCATTTACCGTGTGGTGGTCATCATCTGGCTCCCTCAGGTCAGGTTTCTCCCTGTGGATTCGATGGCGGGAGCTGGGTGGAGAGAGGGAGGAGAGGGAGTGCTCGGGGCTGCTGGCGGACAGAGCGTACGGTGAGCCAGCTGGACTGTCCTCTCTCAGGGGAGACCCTACGACACAGGAATAAAACAGATGCACGCATGGAGTTTAGGTGTGGAGATTAGGTCCTGTTTCCTTTGAAGTGTGAAGAAAACACATTTCTGTGGGTTAAAGATGAAAATATCGGTGACTTTGCACTAGATGACAGGCAGAAAGCAAGAGTGGGAGTGACAGGATGAAGGATAGATGAGGAGATAGTGAGGGGGAAGCGAGAGACAGCAGAGCTAGATAGTGAGGGACCGGGGACTCAAGTAGAGCCGGAGATAACTTAATATGAAGAGGAGTGCTTTTAAATAGGCTAGTCCAAGGTCATTCAAAGTAGTAGTCAAATGTTAATTTCACATAAACTGAAGATATAGTGCTCAAAGGAGGGTGGAATACACAAAATGTGAAACTGTTTCAGTTTAATTAAGACTCCAGTAAAACCAATTCCCATAGGAAGGATGATAAAGCTTTGCCCTGTGCTTTTCCTTGGCTGCTTTTGGCAGGTGCAGGAACTGTATTGTGTTCAAATGTCCACATGAGGGCAGCAGCAGCTCTTCTCTCCATGCACACTGATCTGCTGTTGTTCTCAGTCCTTGATATTTGTTTTTTTTGCTGTTTTCTAAAGCTTCATCAGTCAGTTCCTTCAACCATTTGTTCACCATGTTCCATAATTTGCTCACAACAATAAATTCAAACACCCGCATTCCAATTGATATCAGCCTTCATTCAACTTTTTAAAAATCCCTGACTGGAGGGAAATAATTGATTTGTCAGGTAAAATAGGAGTGGCTCTGATGGTGCAGTGCATTCCCATCCCCCAGTTTCCCCTGCGGCACAGATCCTGAATCATTTTGATTGGGGTTGTGACTGGTGGAGCTAATCAAGCAGAAATCTGAAAGTGGCAGAGTCCGCCTTAAAATGGTTTTGATGTGCAAATAGATTATCTATCATTCGATCTTGCACCTACCTGCCGCCACTGTCTTTGTGAATGAGTGTCTCACCTTTGTGGTCATTCCTCTGTGGGTCCATCCTGTCAAGACTGTCAAGCAGCCCATCGATCTGTGTCTTTATCAGAGTCAGCTCCTTTTTAATCACCTGCAACTCCTCCATGCCTACTGCAGGGATAAAGAGAGTTCGTAAAAGACATTAGGAAATTACACAACCTAAAAATCTCTTTAGGGAGGGCTTTAAAGAAATATTTACATATTGGGAAATGCACTAAGTTGCTTTCTTGCATAGAGTTAGATGAGAAGTTTTAGACCACTATCATGTTAGTATAGTTGATATGAAGCTACCTCAGCAGGTGGTTAGCTTAATTTAGCTAAAAGACTGGAAACACAGGGAAAAGTTCTAAGGTAACTAAATTCACCTACCAGCACCTGTAAAGCTCACTGATTATGTCATGTATGTTTAATCAGTACAGAAACTGAAGTGTGAAATCTGTAAACTGGGCGCAGTGACTTCCTTTGGTCTTTTTGTGTCTGTGAGGTTGCCAGGCAACCAGCAGAGACTCCAGGAAGTCACTGAGAAATAATAACCCCCCATTAAACCACAACTTGTCGTTTTTAAATAAACAAACAAGATTTAATGTGTTAATTATTGAGCTTTAGAGAGGTGCTGGTAAGTGGATTTCTTTTTTCCTTTCGACAAATGTACAGTAAATGGATGGATTTATATAGCTAGCGCCATTCTGTGTTACTGGACAAAACACTTTACAATTTGCCTCTCATTCACACACCAATGGTGGAAGAGATGACATGTAAGGCGCTGGCCTGCCCATCTACCTCCTGAGCCACAGCCTCCCCAGACAAAGCAAGGCTATCGGTTTCCCCCTGCTTCAAGTCTAAGTAGCTGGCTTTTGGTTGTAGCTTCACAGTCTGATACATACAGTATATGCGAGTGGTATTAATCTTCTCTCTAATCTAACTCTGCAAGAAATCAAATAAGCATATGTCCTAAAATGTCATTATAACAATATGACAATGAAAGAAAGAAAAAAGTGCTTGCAAATTAAACCATTTGGGGTATTTAATATTAAATCAGTGCATATTGGTATTATTTGATATTATACTACTTGGGCTGGGCAGCATGTGCAGAATTAATTTGCATTTATGATTTGCCACTCAAGCTCAGATTTAGGTGTCATGGAGCTGTGGTTTGAATACAGCTAATTATCGTTTCTCTCGATCAGAGTTCTGTACTGTAGCATCACAGAAAAAGAAACCGTTGACTGTTTGAACTTCAATACCCAGTAATTGTGTGCTGTGACTCTAGTAAACTACACATAGCTAATTTTGTCTGCGACTGCTTTATAGTGAAAGGATGAGAGGCAAAAGATCTATGGATCTAAGCTTTATATTTATCATTTCATTGTGCATACAGAGAGGCATTCTCCTTACCAGAGTTTTAGACAAATTGTATAAATCTGCAGCATCTAATGCAATCTTTTTTGTGATTTACTCCATTCATATTACTCACACTTGGCTGTGGTTGAAGTGGAGTGGGCTCTGGAGCTTTTGGAGTGGGTTCTGTCTCGACTGCGTCTATGCCCAGAGGAGTAGGAGGAGGAACGGGATCGCTTGGCCAGACTGGGTCCCAGGGGCAGAGGAGACAGGGATGCCGGCACACGCTGGTAGTCATACACCCTAGAAATTCAGTAGATATCATTTTAAAACAACTCATCTTTAACTATGTCCATGCAGCACGTTTGCTGAATTTGTCGGAAGGTGTGCTGTGATTTTATGTAATCCAAGTGTTTGACTGAAATCAGATGAGAGCAAGCCTGCTCACAAGCATGAGAGGGTTGTGCATGAGGATGTAGTTTGTGATTTAAATCAAATTTCTTCCAATTTTAGACTGTATTTTATTCAGCTAGTCTTTAGGCAACACTTAAATTTGCAGACTTTGGCTTTAGTTACATGAAAAAATAGGGTACTGTAGAAAAATATGTTTATATTTCTTAAAATAAGGCATTGAGGATTTAAAACATTATAAATATTGTAACAACTGGAATGTATGTTTATGTATAAAATTGTTCAATAAACAAAGTTGAAAAAAAAAAAAAAAAAAAGAGAGACGGCATCGAGAAATGTATTGTTTTGGTGTCAGTGTCGAAACTCAGGTACTGTATTGGCATGCTGAAAATTTGCAAACCCAGCCCGAGCTCAAAAAAGAAGAGGAAACAAGCTGGAAAAAAAATTATTAAAAGGAAATATGTGACATTGAGAGAAAATCATCTGTGCAAGCAATCATAGATAAATATGGATACTTATATTCTATGTTCCTTTGTCTTTTACTTTCTATCTCTGTTTCTGTCTCTCTTGCGCTGGCGTTGCCTTCTCTCTATGGACAGCTCCATGTCTCTATCGGTCACTGAATGTAATTGGTTCTGTCAGGACCAATCAGTAGCTCTCCCCCACGCTAGCAGTGCTGGTGACAGGGGGGTGTATCATAGTCAAACTCTATATAGTGCTTATAGAAACTACACTGCGTGTGTATGTGTGCATGCATGTACGTTTCAATAGAAATAAAGGGTATGTCGTGATTGCAGCAGAAAGTGATTTAATCTCACATTTGACCTTAGCACTCATGGACACAATGGCCAGGTGAAACACAGCAACTATAGGCCAATCAAATCTTTAAATGATTCTACTAATGTTTCTATTTAATTGTAGCATTGAGAGAGAGAGATTTGGCTCAAAGAACGACCAAAACGTATAGCCAGGGTTTCTGCCGTGTTCACCAAACTAAATTTATTTACTAGACTTTTTAAGACCTTTCTAATACCACACAGAATAAAATGTAATGGTCGTACCGTTCAAAGAATGACGTATGGACAATTGGACATACGATTATCTATTGGACATTAATTCTTTGAAATTTATTTTATTTATTTAATTTTTTCAGTACTTCTCAGGTGTTTATAACTATAATTTGTAGTATAATTAATCAACGTGACTTTGGTCTAGATAAGTGGCAGAAAATTGAGAGATGGGTTCACCACCAATTTTAATACTGAATGATTTGAACTTTTTGCTAAAGTTGACACTTGCCCATTAAAACACGATGAGCTTCCTGCTGTAGCTAGCAGTATTGACAGTGTTTGTTTTAGGTTTAATGGTGCTGGCTGAAACAAAAAAAACAACATCTAATGTATAATGTCTCTCGACAGCCCGCAACCACATACAAAGGAAAAATATATAAAATACATCAAGACCTTTGCAAATTAAATCTTAGACTTTTTCATGAGGGAACTGAATTGAGTGCTTTTCAGATCTGCAGATAACAAAATCTTGATCATTCTGATCAACTCAATCTAATCTCCATCTGGATACATCTGGATCGAGGACAGTCTGAGCACAGCCTTAATGGTTTCTGCAAAGCCACTGAGAGTGAAAAGCTCTCCTGCTGTATGTCACCAACCAACAACAGGGAGGCAAGCTGGCAGCTCCAAGGAGTTGGGAGTGGAACGGTAATGTAGATTTACTGATTGAGCTGTTAGCCAGTCAGTCAGACGCAGCCTGACTTACTGAAAAGTTTTCTATATTGTTTTCTGTTGTGTTATATTCTCTCTACTTGATACTGAGATTTCTACACAGACTGAGTTCTTCAGTCTACAGACACACACACACACGACAATGTTACATAAGGATGGAATGTATTAGGCTACCATAAATTGCGAGATTAAAGGCTTTGAGCATGGTCCGTGTGGTGAGACACAGAGACCAAAGACTTATGGGAGTTTAAAGTCCTTTAGAGCAGTTTGCAGGGGCAGATAATAAACAGACAATGTGTTGTTACACCGGCTTTGAAGTGTCATCTCAGAGAATGGAAGCTCAGACAATGAGAGACTGTAGACTAGTGAGGATTTACAGAAAAGTGTGTGAGTGTGTGTGAGAGGGAGTGTTTGTCTCTATGGATTAGACCCCACACGGAAAACAGCTTTGTCAGCTTGAGCGGTTATCTCTGTGTTGAAAGACACTTTTCTATCGTGTTCGCACAAGAGGACAGCGGACAAAAAGTCATTTCTCTCTTTCCCACATATTGATATTCAACAAAACAACAAAAAACAGAAACACACACACACACACACACACACACACACACACACACACACACACACACACACACACACACACACAGTCCCGAAGTACTCTCACCCAGAGGCAAACACATGTGTGCGCACATAAATATGAACACATACGCTTCCATCCATCCCCCCACACACACACACCCACACACACACACCCACACAGCTGTCAGTAGTGCTAGCCAACAGCATGGGGAATAATCATGCACTGTGTTAAAAACAAATTGAAAATCAGTGGTGAGTGTTCCCCCCTGAGCAAAGACAGAAAAATGCAGAGCGAGCTAACCCAGTGCAAAAAAAAACAAAGAAAAGATGACAGTTAATACTCAGAGCAACAGAGCATCGATATGTGCAAGAAAGTCGCTGGAATGAGGTCTATATTCTGTGTGTGTGTGTGTGTGTGTGTGTGTGTGTGTGTGTGTGTGACTGCCTGCGCTTTTATACAGATGTGCTGAGTGGAGTGTTTATGAGTATTTCTTGGGGGATATAGGAAGGTCCCTATGCAATTTCAGTGGAGGACCAATAATAGAGAACCACTCTGAGCGACTCTCTGTCTAACTAACCTCATCTACCTAACCACTACACTTACTGTAACTGTACACTGAACAAGACTGCATTGCACAATGCACATTGCAAACTAACGGAGTTCATGATCAATCCCAAACAATATGCTCAATTTCAGTGTTTTTAAGGGGCATTTCGTAACCCTAATGTATGGTTGTTGTCATCCTGTTTTGGCATCTGGTAGGGACTGCAAAAATGTACTGAGAACGTAACCTCGTAACCTGAGAAAGTTACCTGTAACCTGTGACATTTTCACAACAGAGACTGCCATGTTTGGTAGTGATTTTTATTTCAGTTTTAGTAATTCCAAGATTGAAAAAAAAAAAAAAAAAAAAAGAAACCAAACAAACATCGAATCAGCTATAAAGGCCTAGTGATTCAAAACTGAAGGGCTTTAGCTTTCTTAGTCTTTCATTGAACATCTTGTTATTTTGGTCCAATACTAGTTATTTCTTGTGCCCTCAAATTGGTTATAAGTATAGACTCCAGTAAATTAAAGCAGTTTTCGGTTTGTTTTCAGGCAGAGATGAGAGAAATTAGTTTTCTGTTAGTTTGGGTCTACAGAGTGCGCTGTTGAAGGTTTTTCCTTCAATGTCAACATACTGAGACAGACGCACATGGTAACAACATATCTGTACACTGATATGAATTGAACAGAGTGAACATTGGATCACTTGTATTGATATTTAACACTCAATATACAGTATATATGGTCATTTAGAGCTATATGCTGCTATAAATGCTTAATGTAATGCTTCTAGAATTCAAGGCAACATCTTTAACTACATGGATGCAGCTGAAGCAAATGTCTGCTAAACACAGAGTCATTTGAGAGTAAGCCTGATTTAGGATGCTCAAATGGGACCACACATTAGAAATCCACAATCTGGGTGTCTTTACCGAAAGGATGCATTTGTGTGTATGTGTGTGACGAGCGAGCTCCTGGCTGTTGAGTAGTAACAGACAACATTGTAAGCAAAGATAGGATGACTGACAGCTGTGTGGCAGACAGCGAGGAGGAGCGGAGACTTTTGGAGACAGGAAGGATGAAGAATCCATTCTTGCCTCTTCCTTTAAGCCTCGTGTGACATGCAGACAAGCAATAAGGTGTGTGAGCAACCATGCGTTGCTTTCTAAAAGTACCTGTCATAGTAGTCCTCGTGGTAGCTGTCATAGTCCAGGTCAAACTCAGATCTGCAGGAGAGGTGGAGAAAGAGATTGAGACAGAGGAGGTGGTAAGTAAAGTATTTGTCAAATCTACACAGTGCAATTTTACTGGGGCAATCACACATTTCACTTAACAAACAGTAAACTTGGTTGGTGTGTAAATGTGTGTAAGCCTCAGTTATATGGCACAATCACTTCATCTGGAAAGAATGCAGTGTTCATGATCTCCAGCCAGCTAGAAAAAGACATTGGATTTGCTGCAGCATCCAAGGTAGAAAATCTATAAAAAAAAATTGTCTGATGTCTGAACATCTCCATGTGTGGGCTTGGTGAGGCAAGCAGTGAGGCAAGTGAGTAATGTGACAGGAAGTGAACGTATATGGGCTGGTAGCTGGAGTGTACCTGCAGAACAGACCAGAGGAAGTGGAGGACAGAAAAGTGACACTAAGCCAGAGCGAGATCACACCCTGGTGTGTTAGACCTCAACGTTCCTCTCTAATCCACACACAGTCATTAATAATCCCTTCATGTCTCTCACCCTCCCTCTGTCTCTTTGTCTCTCTCTCTCTGACTCACCCCCTTTGTTTAAACTGACCTCACTCTCTCCATTTTTACTTTACTTTTTACATTTTCACTTCAATTCAAAAGCTTTACTTGCAAGTGATAATTTGCACTGTAAAAGTAAGCATATATGATAAAAATGAAGATTGCTGCATACTTTTCTTCTCTAAGAATATTTAATCAGTACACGTATGACTTAAACCTTTTTTTGGCCAACTGGGGGGAGTGGAAACAAGTTGTGAACACAACATTGACATATCACCTTTGAAGTTGATATGGTTAACTTGATCATATTTGAAATCATGTTTCTGTTTACCTGATTAATTTAAGTCCAACATTCACTCTCTTTCAGCTTTATTTTTGGTCTCTTCCAACGCCTGAGGGAAATATCTGGCTTTTTAGCTGCTAAATGCTCCACTTGGTTCAACAGCTAATATCGGAGTCTGTCTGCTGTTTGGTGGTGGGCAGGTAGTGCACAGTGGGTTTTTAGAATGTTTTTGCTGAAAACAGCTGCCAAAAACTACGCTGGTGCAAAGCTGCAGGCTAGAAAATCAAAACAATTAGCTGAAAGACGTTAAAATGCTCCGTAGGGCTAAGAGGAACTGCAGATCGAGTAATGGCAGCAGGTGCTCTGGACTGATGAGTCAAAATTTGTAATATTTGGCTGTAGGATAAGGCAGGTTGTTCGCCAAAGGGCTGTAAAGCGGTACAATAATGAGTGTCTGCAGGCAACAGTGAAGCATGGTGGAGGTTCCTTGCAAGTTTGGGGCTGCATTTCTGCAAATTGAGTTGGAGATTTGGTCAGGATTAATGGTGTCCTCAGTGCTGAGAAATACAGGCAGATACTTATCCATCATGCAATACCATCAGGGAGGCGTATGATTGGCCCCAAATTTATTCTGCAGCAGGACAACAACCCCAAACATACAGCCAAGGTCATTAAGAACTATTTTCAGCGTAAAGAAGAACAAGACGTCCTGGAAGTGATGGCACGGCCCCCACAGAGCCCTGATCGCAGCATCATTGAGTCTGTCTGGGATAACATGAAGAGACAGAAGGATTTGAGGAAGCCTACATCCACAGAAGATCTGTGGTTAGTTCTCCAAGATGTTTGGAATAACCTACCTGCAGAGTTCTTTCAAAAACTTTGTGCAAGTGTACCTAGAAGAATTGATGCTGTCTTGAAGGCAGTGTGGTCACACCAAATATTGATTTGATTTAGATTTCTCTTCTGTTCATTCACTGCATTTTGTTAATTGATGAAAATAAACTATTAACACTTCCATTTTTATTCTTAGTTTACAGCATTTTTTCATACCTGCCTAAAACTTTTGCACAATACGGTGTGTATATATATATATATATATATTTCTGTTTTTCAGGGAACAAGAAATGGGTAAACAATGTAAAGCTGTTCTGCAGCAATGGAGGTTGATCAAGCTTTGAAAGTAGGTGCTACCAATTCCCACAGGTGTTCCAACTTGTCTGGATTACTTACAACCCCCTCTGTTTGTATAAAAGTATTGTTGGAACACACTGTGGTACCATACCCTCGTGAGCATTATTTTAACAGTATTGTACTGCAGAAAAGGCAAGTAACAATGGAAGAGACAGACCATCATAACACTTAAGAATGTTGGTCTTTCCTACAAAGAAATTGCGAAGAAAGTCAAGGTGTCAGTGAGTACAGTATTCTTCACCATCAAAAAGCACTTAGAAACTGGGGGAAACTCTGACAGGAAGAGGTCTGGCAGACCCAAAGCCACAACAGAATCAGAAGACAAGTTTCTGAGTGTCAACAGCTTGCGTGATAGGCGGCTCACAGGACAACAGCTTCAAGCTCAGCTTAATAGTAGTCGTAATAAAAAAGTCTCAGTTTCAACTGTAAAGAGAAGACTTCGAGCTGCAGGTTTGATAGGTCGAGTTGCAGCAAGAAAGCCATTGCGAAGACGTCAGAATAAGAAAAAGAGGCTTGCCTGGCCAAGAAACATCGTCAATGGACTACTGAAGACTGGAAGAAGGTGCTATGGACTGATAAATCAAAATTTGAAATCTTCGGTTCATCACGCAGGATTTTTGTACGCCGTCGAGTAGGCGAAAGGATGGTTCCTCAGTGTGAGACATGAACTGTCAAACATGGAGGAGGAAGCGTGATGGTCTGGGGCTGTTTAGCTGGATCCAGGGTCGGTGATTTGTACAGAGTGAAAGGCACCCTGAACCAAAACGGCGCCCACAGCATTTTGCAGCGCCATGCAGTACCCTCTGGTATGCGCCTAGTTGGTCAGGGGTTCATCCTACAGCAAGATAATGACCCAAAACATAAGTCCAAGCTATGCCAGAACTACCTTAGCAAAAAAGAACAAGATGGTAAGCTTAAAAACATGGAGTGGCCAGCACAGTCACCAGACTTAAACCCCATTGAGCTGGTTTGAGATGAACTGGACAGAAAAGTGAAAGCAAAGCAACCTACAAGTGCCACACATTTATGGGAACTTCTGCAACAGAGTTGGGAAGAACTTTCTGAAGAATATTTGATTTCCATTGTAGAAAGAATGCCACTTTTGACCAGTAGTGTGTGTGTGTGTGTGTGTGTGTGTGTGTGTGTGTGTGTGTGTGTGTGTGTGTGTGTGTGTGTGTGTGTGTGTGTGTGTGTGTGTGTATATATATATATATATATATATATATATATATATAAATATTTGTTGCCCTTTCACATACAAGAGTCTTTAGATCCATTGTTAATATAAAAATATAGTTTATAGCCATTCTGAAGTAAGCAAACATAAAAAAAACTGTGCATACAGAGACAACAAAGTAAATAACACTATTACGTAATTTGCAATAACCGATCTTTGAGACCTTTTAGAGTGACTTGTTACCATATCCAAGTGACATCTTCAGACAATATATTGGTAAAAAAATGGTATTTCTCAGGACACTTCCAACATATTTTGGGAAGCTAACACAGTCCTCGCCATCCGCTTGTCTGTCACCCAGGGAGGCAGTGATTCTTCTGGTTGTAGTCATGCAGATCATCTCAAAGAAGAGATGATTTTTTTGTATGTCAGGATAAATACCAGGGGACTTAACCGAATACTTCTCCACATACAGAATTACACACATGTACAAATGTAGACAGACAAACATCACTGGGTTGTGAGAATCTGTGTGCTCGTGTGTGGGTCTCTGAAACTGAAGAAAACGGTGTGACTTATTTTAGAGTGGACCGTTATCCTTTCTCTGTCTCACACCAGCTGGTTTTCAGAGCTCAGGAGGCAGGAAACCACACAAAAATTCAGCGCTTATGTCTGAGCTGCACACTTGCCAAAAAATGCAAAGCCTAATATCAATCGAATTTAAAGACTGGTATCCCATATGAATGAACATGTTGTTTTAGCTAATTTGTGTCTTGATTCTTATGTATTAGAGGACACACAAGTAAAAAAAGCATTTCTAGTAAATTGTCCTTTTACAGTATATTCTGTACCCATTAAGAACATACTGGGCGGCAGAAGGACAAGAGAACAAAAAACTTGAGTGAATTCAGCCAGAAGAGAGATAGAAAATAACAGCTATTCACCGGAATCCTCACTGAGGGGGAACAAAGCTGCTGTTCACTCTCCATTTGTTTCTTTCGCATTGGCGTTCACTGGTTTATCTTCATCATAGTAGTGTTGCAGGCTCTGTGTATCTGTATTTGTTAAAACACTTCTTTTTGTAAAGACTTTTTGTAATCTTTAGCTTTAATTCTTATTTACGTTAATTATTGTGTTCTCTTGTCTCATACATTTGACTGCATGTTTTTTTTAGTTAGTTAAGTTTTTAATATCTAAATTCTACTTTCCTCTTATATTTGCCAGTCACTTATCTCTCTATTTTTATATTATAATCCCTTTAAATGTAAGTATCAATTGTAGTGTAATTAATATATATTATATTAAGATTTAAATGAATAATAAATAATTCCATATAAAAATGTAAACAGTATAAATCACATGCATTATGTTTGTTGTTATTCAACCACTGGATGTTGAATAATACATATTTTGTTATTTATATTGTAATGTTGGTCAGGTCACTAAATATGGTAACATGGTGCACCGATGATGTGACACAAACAGGTAGTTTCAGTGAAGCTAAATCTGTGACAGGTTAGCACAGCCCATTTACCCACCGTAATTACATCCAAAGTGAGCAGCCAAGTGCCTGGGTCACTGGGTGTGTGTTTTACCTGTGTGTGTGTGTGTGTGTGCGTGTGCGTGTGAGAGAGAGAGAGAGAGAGAGAGAGAGAGAGAGAGAGAGAGGGAGAGAGACAGACAGGGGGGAGATAGACAGCAGGGTCACTAAAGGCTAATTAATTTCTTTTCATAATTTCTCAAGTGCCAAAACAATCCATTAGACATGGCTGGCTATAAATCATCTCAGCCTCAGTGTGCCCATCTGTCTCTGTGTGAGTTTGTGTGTGTGTTAGCCAATGACGAGTTGCTTTTTGTGAACAAAGCATCCCAGAGATTTCCTCCAACATGCTGCACACTCAACACCCGCCGTAGGCAGAAAACCATCAGTTTCACCGCAGCTGAATCAATGGGAGAACCTCGAAGGTGTGTGTGTGTGTGTGTGTGTGTGTGTGTGTGTGTGTGTGTGTGTGTGTGTGTGTGTGTGTGTGTGTGTGTGTGTGTGTGTGAGATGAATTATTAGAGATGTAGTTCAATTGGCTTAGAGCCTTGACAGATGCAATTTAAATCTCGATAACAATGAATCAAAGTGACATTTTATGTGAGATTCTTGTTTTCTCGATTGTGGTAAAATCTTCGGTGATAAATAATCACTGTTGTAGTCTTTTGTCCTGCACTTCCTTTACAATCAATTTACAACATTGTTAAAAGTTCTTTGTTTAGTTATCAGACTGGAGAGTTAAAATAATGTTAAAGTTAATAGAATACAAATTATGTAACAAATAATCGCGGAATCTCAGCTCTTGCCTGAAAGTAACCACATCTATAGAGTTGGTCAACACAATACCATCATTATGTCTGTACCATAGACATGGAGCAGGTCTATATAACAGACCACCAGTTGGACAATAAATCTGAAAAGCAATAGCTGAGTTTAGGCCCAACTTGAATAGGTTACTACTGTAAGTAGATTGCTGCTAAAAATAGAAAACCACAAATGCATCAATCTTTAGTACCTTGGAATGGTTTTAAGGTAAATGTTGAGTTTTGAGTTAGAGACTAGGGCTGCACGATCAGTGGCAATAACTGTTAATAGAGGGCGCTGGGGTGCCGCCCCCATCAAAATTCCAGAAAAATAAATGTATACTTAAACACAAAAATAATATAAAAATAAAAAAGTTTACTCATAAGATGTGCTGGCTGGTAGTAATTTACTCCCTCAACATTTAATAAAAAATTGTTTTAATCGGCGGCGCCGCAGGACTAAGGCAATGCATGCACTGAGACAAAAATGCGTTTGCCGACCTATATAAATATAGAGGAGACAGTGAATAACCCTATTTCAACAAATGGTGGCGTACTCCTTTAAACTTTCAGCAAGCATGTGATCTAAAGCTGATCTCTAATAGGTTTCTTAAAGATTCTCAGAGTTACCATTGCTGAACAACTAGATGAAGGCTACAGGATTGGCATTAGAAGGCACAACGAAGAGGTGACAAATAAATCAACACATACTGTCCAGGATAATAGACGATAATTTTGTGGAGCCTTTGAGTTGGCTTCACGTTGCCATGATGAAAGTGAGAGCTCAGATAACTAGGGCTGTGCTCGATTGAAGAAATTCTTAGTCGACTAACACTCGACTAATCGATTAGTTGATTTAATCGACAGATCTGTAAATCTGAGTTTCTCCGCAAAGAGTCATACAAAAGCACCACTTTAATTATTGTGTTTACCAGAGATGTGCTCGTACGTTTCTTGGAAATAAGTCATTCAGCATGAAAAAAGCATAAAACATGACTAATCGACTAAAGAAATCTAAGTTGACTAAGACCAAAACGACCGATTAGTCGACTAATCGTTATTTTGTCACTTTTGTCACAATTTGGAGCAGTAGGCTAGTTGGAACCAGTTACCTGCAGGATCTGTGCTGGGCTAAGCTAATGCTGGAACCATCAGACAGCGTTACATCTCCCGCACGGAGATGACAAGGGTATGTATCGACTTGTCTTACTCTGGGGGTTACGGTGAATAAGCTAAATTCCCAATAAGTCGGCGTGTTCCTTTAAGGGAACGTCAAAAACTATACAGAACGAGCTACTGAACTGCATGTTGTCTGTTACAAGAGGAATTAAAGCTGCAAGCAGCGATGACGGGCCCTCGCTTCTTGCCCCAGGGGGTACTGGCAAATGCAACATCACATGTGGACCACACATTCCAAGTTTCATGTAAATCGGAATAACTTTTGCCAAGATACAACCGTTCATGTTTTGAAACCCAGCTACAGGAAGTTGTTCCTCCATAACTTGCGCATCGTGTTAGCTATCAAAATTCTTTTAGTCACGAGGGTCCACCGAGTCTATATCCAAGTTTTCGTGCAGATTGGACTCACGGCCCAGGAGGAATTAGACCAAGTATGTTTCCCATATATCGCAATGTGAATAATTAATAAAAGAAATTCTCACAGCGCCATCTAATGGCCGATTCACTCTAAATTTGGCATGGATGCTCATGCCCCTATTAGGTAAAACTGTGTCATGTTTGGTGTCAATCAGAATAAATCTTGGTAAGATAT
This sequence comes from Perca flavescens, assembly GCF_004354835.1. Lineage (NCBI taxonomy): Eukaryota > Metazoa > Chordata > Actinopteri > Perciformes > Percidae > Perca > Perca flavescens. The sequence continues at coordinate 26,220,996 of NC_041331.1, read as the reverse complement.
GCAACTTCCTGTTTCGACAGCCCCCTACCGGAAGTTGGTCCTCTGTAACTTGCGCATTGTGTTAGCTATCAAAATTATTTTGATAACTTTTAGTCACGAGAGTCCACCTAGTCTATATCCAAGTTTTCGTGCAGATTGGACTCACGTCCCAGGAGTAGTTAGACAAAGTAGGCTTCCTATATATCAATATTTTGCTGATTAATAAAAAAAAATTAAAACAGTGCCATCTAATGGCCAATTACCGCCAATTTTGGCACAGATGCTAAACCGGCCATGACGAACAACCTTGTCAAATTTCGGGGCAATGCAAATAATTGTTGCCACGAAAAGGCAACTTCCTGTTTAGACAGGAAGTTCCTATAACTTGCGCATTTTCTCAACTATCAAAATTCTCTGGATAACTTCAAGGGTTGCAGGTAGTATCTGTTGAGGGTCAACAGATACTACCTGCAAAGATTCAAGAAGATTGAAATCACGGCCTAGGACGAGTTTGAAAGAATGTAAAACACCTGAAAAATGCATTATTAAAAATGGCCGCCTTCCGTTTGGGTGGAGCTAATGAAGGTAAATGGGAAATATGTCTGCAATGATTAGCGCAATATGGTTATTAAGTCTGGTGAAGATCGGAGTAACTATGTCCACGTTAAGGCTTTCCATGCATTAGGGGGCGCTATGGAGCCCGCTTACAGGTATGGCCCAAATTGCGGTAGAGTCTCGCAAAGCTCCCAGGTGTTTATGTGGTTGCCAATTTTTGTGAGTTTTCGTATATATTGAGGCCGTCATAAATGTGCCCAGGTGCTAAAACCAATTAGGGGGCGCTATAGAGCAACCGTACCACTCCCAAGCCTAAATGTGTATTCAGATGAAAGAGTTTAATATTCTGCACATGGCTGCAAAAGTTTGAGAGTTTTCGTGCATCCTAAAGTCCTCAAACAAATGTTCGTAAAATGAAGATTTTTGCACGAAAACCAAGATTTCGGAAATTTTGTAATTTTTTCTAAAAATAGCTCCATGGAGTTCAAGATGAGACCTATGTTCCCTCAAAAGTTGGTATATTAACTTCTTACTTTTTTCAGAATTAAGGCGCACGTTAGGGGTCGCTATGGAGCCCCCTGGCAACGCCCGAGCCCAATTACTACAGAACTTTGCAATTTTCAGCAGTTGTGACATGTGTGCAAATTTTTGTGAGTTTTTGTGCATGCTAACGCCCTCAAAAATGCGACGAAGGACTCGGAAAAATAATAATCTGACAAAAAACAACAGGTTCCTTCGCACTTTCAGTGCAAGGAACCGTTGGGGCCTTGCACTTTCGTGCTCGGGCCCTAAAAATAATCAAAGAAGTCCAGACAAGTGATTTATTTTTATCAATCCAGGCAGATAAAACAGATATTGCCACACAGTCCCAACTTTTGCTTGTACTGCACAACATCGACAACAAAAACAACTTTTTTTTTTGTTCATCGCTCTGCAGTCAGCTGAGTCCATTGCTACTGCACTAAAAGAGCGTCTTGACCCTATCCTTCCTGAGGATCAGAAAAGTAAGCTCATCTGCCAGGAATATGATGGGGCCAGCATGATGAGGGGTGCCACTTACACAAGATGTGTACCCAAATGCCCACTACCTCCACTGCTACGCACATCAGCTCAACCTGACCAACAGGCCACCTCTCACATATCCAAGATGAGACTTTTTTTTTCCTCTATGCCAAACTCCAGAAATAGAATGTTGATTCGGTCCATATAAAAAGGGAGCAAGTAACTGTATTCCTGTAATATGATCGTTATTTGCTTTCTCTTTCATTATTAATGCTCTCTCTTTTGCCAATATTATAATAAATTATCTTTGTCCTTTGCAGAAACTCTCCATTCCATTGGTGAGCAAAGCAGTGGTTCTCGGCCAACAAAGAGGCGCCAGACGCTCAGTCTAGAAGACCGTGAAAGGATTTCAGCAGAAGTGAGTTTGTTATAGAAATCAGTCAAAATACCATTTTACATTATTGTTGTCCTGCCCACATATCATATTCTACAGATTCAAGAAAACATTTTTTGTTTGGTATAAATCCTTACAAAAAATCATAATTTTAATATTATACAACAGCATCCTGAAAAGAATAAATTGGCAACATAAAAATAAATGATCAAATGAAATATGAAGTCATAAACTACCCACCAAAAACTATACACCAAAAACTACTGTGTCTTGTATGGGACAAAAAACTCAAATGGCTCTATTTTTCTTTTGAAAGTCATTGCAAGAGCGACAACTAGTGGCCTACCCCAGGCTACTACATTACATTTAGGTATATATTTTTTTATTATCTCTATAGGTCTGTGACACCATCCTGGGACACACTAGGGAGCGTTTCTCCTTCACAGACCACCTTGTCTGTGCCACCTTGTTGCAGGGGGACAGGTTTGAGGAGTACAAGGATACCTTTCCTGAAGATGCATTGAGCAGCACCATGAAAGCGTACCCGATGCTCAGTGGAAGCAATCTGAAGACAGAGCTCAGTCTCATCTACAGCAAGGAAGAGGTCAAAGCCTGCCGTGGTGCTGTGGACCTATTCCAGCTGTTTATGGAGAATAATCTCGATGCACGATAGGACCGAAAATCTAAATCACGATTAATTTCACATTTTACAACGATAACAATAAATGAACGATAATTAAAACATTTTGTGATTCGACGATGGACACTCAGTTTAATTTTTTTGTATAAAGTTTTAAAAAACGTCTCTTGCATTATAAAAATGTAAATAGGCTATACAATCTATTTCTTAACTGCTATTTAACTTGTTAGTCCTAACTTTGAACCAACAAGTTGCATTTTAAGCTCCTCTTTTTTCTGCTTGTGGAGAGCTACGTGACACATGAAACCATATTGATGAGGACCGGTGAGTTAAATCGGCCTTCCGAGAGTATACCAGGCAGACACACAGCTGACAACCTGCAGGTGGAGGCGCTGGAGACAGGTTCGGACATACATGCCGCGGGCCGCTGTGGACTTGTGCCAGTCCCACAAGCGCTTTCAGGAAAGTGGCTGCATGTGTCCGACAATGCACAAAACATCAACACTGGTACAAGCCTATACAGCTTGTTCGCAGACACAGAGTGCGGAAAGTGTTTCAGAGCCTCCCGGACGGGTGAACTGAGACTCTGTTTCCTGCTTGTCGGTCAACTATTAATAATTGTTAACATTTGTTGTTAACATTTTATTTCATTGTGCTTTCTTTTGGAAGGCTATGGCTGCCAAAAATCGGCACTTACTAGCTATTAATTAGCCTGAGTTAAACGCTAGCTATCAGTAAATAGAAGGTAGTGGCTGGTGTCTGCACCAATGTTTGTGTGTGTGCGTGTCGGCCCCTACCCCACATTTGGCGACTGGCGAGTGTTAATTTCGGACCCTGCACGTGCTGTAGAATGTTTTAAGGAGAAAGTAGGCCTATCAACAGAAATAAATTATTGAAATTATTGTCATGTGAAAAATATGTCGATAACAGCTTCAGAATTTCAATATCGATACATTTTCGATTAATCGTTCAGCCTTATTAGAGACCGTCCCTTTTTTATACATGTACATGACGTACCTACACACTCATGACTGCATGAAATTATGTGTGCATGAAGATTTACACACACAATATACTCACACAATCCATGAAGCAATGTGTGCAATGAACTAAAATATTCCAGAATTAATGAAATGGAATAACAATTAGATATCAGTCATTGTGCATAGTACAAAGAATTGTAAAGCATGCTTGTCGCATGAAAAGGAATTACTTCCAGTTACTTCATTTCAACACCTATTATGTGCTCTCTCTCCTCCACCTCCCGGAAATGTGATGGTCATCGATTTATATTTCAATTTAGGACAGGCATGTTTAATATCTTGTGCTCCTTTGAGAATACAGATTTACGACAGAACAGAATGCAGATTTAGTTAAGAAATGATAGAAGCCGATACTGGAAAAATACGGAGAATGGCTTGAAATAACAGAGGGCATGCAGTGTTGCAGATTATTCTACTGTGCTATCAGTAGAAGTCTTTCCTAAATCAGTTCTGCAGGGTTCCTGAAGCAGCAGCTAGTAGTCGCAGCAGGTGAAGAATGGAAAATGAATTGTTGAAGAGTAGAATAATCAACTGAATGAAAGCAGCATGTGTTAAATTACACACCATAATCCAGCACCAACCACAGGATTATTTCATTCATCAAGTAAATGGCTAATTGAATAAAATTAGCAACATCGGATAAAATGGTATCGTCGGCATACAGATGTATTTGTAAATGATCACAATCTGTATAAAAGGATATTTTGCAAAAAAAGAGACAAAACAATTCAACAGTACAGTATATACTGTAAATGATGAGCAGCACAAGCCTCAGAATGAATTCAGGAATACAGATTATTTACCTCATACACTGACTTCTGTTTGATCATAGCTCTTGGGCCAGTTACGGACATCACTCCTGAAGCTGACAGAGTTTATTAATTTATTATTATTTATTAATATAGAATCTGCTTTTACTCGCTTATTTTAGCACTACAGTGTGTAGTGAAGCCTCCCAGCATGCATTGTAGAAAAGGATTAATGAACATAAATCTCATGTTATGTGTGTGCGCCTTCATTTTTAATAGTGTTAATGTGCTCCTCATTGTGTTCCATAATATAGCCATTGTTTTCACAGCTCACCTGTTACACAATTAGTCATATGAGCAAATGCAGTCAGATTAGGGGGATGCTGTGTGACAGTTGGTGACCTATGTGAATACAAAGGTGGGTTTATTGTTGAGCTTATGGTGTGCCTGTTGCTAACAATAAAGCTGCAGTTCAAGTTGAAATCTGCCGCTAACTTCTTCTGACCTGTGAATCCCAGCTCATCAAATTACTGTCTAAACAGTGAAAGCATCTATTCTCCCTGATTTCCATGTTTTTTGTTCTCACTGAAAACAAAAAAGGGACAGCGGCTAAAAATAATGTTATAAAATGGAGTGAGAATGATAAGATCAGAGCAGGCAGACTACCTGCTTCTGTCCCTTTTACTTCTTGTCTTAACTCCTGCCTGACTTTATTCACACATATTAACAAACTTGTTCAGTCATGCTTTTTCCTGTTAAGAAATAATTCTAGGATGAGATATGTTCCCTCCTTTCAAAGGGCTGAGAAATTAATCCATCCTTTTGTGTTTTCATGCTTAGATTTCTGTAATTCTCTACATGCTTGCCTCAGCCAAGAAGCTGCAGTTCGCCCTCAGCTGGCTCAAAACACTGCAGCTCACGTTCTAACAAAGAGAAAAAACAGGGAGCACATTATTCCAATGTTGGCCTCCCTCCATTATCTACCAGTGGAGTTTAGAGTTAAATATAAAACTTGATAATTACCTTTCAAGTAGTTCTACGGGGCGAAGTACCTGTACATTTCTGCATTGCTTGAGTTTGTGTACAAGTACATGTTCCAACATAAGAGAGATGATGCATTAGCTGTTTTTTTGCCTGTAATCTGCAATAGTTTACCTCTATTATGATCATCTAATTTAATGGACTTTAAAAAAAAAAGTGGAAATGTTTTTATTCTATCGCTTTTTCAGACTGATGTATTTCCTGTCTTGCTTACTATTCCTTTTACTATTTACTATTCCTTCTACTATTCCTTTTGTATCAGTTACAAGCCTGCTTACCCCACTTTGTGCTTATTAGTGAGGTGCAAAGGTCAGAAATTGCCATGATTAAACAACAGTAGGTTTTCATATATGGTACAACTTTAATACACACCTTCTAGCCAATCATAAGAGAGAATAAAAATATTGGTTTCAGAAAATGCCGCAAAACTATAATACATCCAATTACGTTCAAGTAGATGATGCCTCGATGGGTCAACAAAAGTCTTCCCACAGTCGATGATGGTTCCTTCTAGCTATGACCTTGATTGTTCCCTAAACTTAAACGAGTGATTATTATAACTACAACAATGATGGTCCCCTAACCTTAAATTCTTTTAATGATCTTTCCACTAGGTTGTTTTAGTGCCTACGGATTTTAAAAGGCACTGGCAAATGCTCATATGGGTTGTTCTGTAGGGCATGAACAAACAACATATTTAGTTGTTTGATTTGAAAGACTTGTTGAATCAGAAGCAGGTATTTGCCATGGCCTTGGTGGTAATGAAAATGTAAAGTATCTTAACTAGAACCCGAAAACTCGGCTACAAACACAGGGTGCGTTTACTCTTCAACATGGCCCCCTATCCAGAGTCACAGTAAAATATGAGAAAAACATAACAAAGCAGAACAATCGAGAGACAACACATTGGAATACAACCCACATCTACACAGAGAGCCTGACAACTGCATGCAGTCAAGAAGAAATGGGATTACTGTGCGTTAAAACTATGCAGTGGAATTTATCCCCATTACCCCGTCAAAAATATGAAAACTACATTGTGTTCATGGATTGTCAATTAGGGGAGAGACAGAGAGAGAGAGAGAAAGAGAAACCATGGGATGTTAAGGGTGAGTGTGATCAAGATGAGAGCAGAGCAGCATTGATGGAGGAGGGGAAGATGAAGAGAGCGCTGGCAGCTCCTCTCTCTCAGACACTCTAAGGACAGACTGAGCTAATCTACTCCCTCTTTCCCTTTCATTTAATCACTGTAGCTGTTATCTCAATTTTACTTACATTCACAATTTCTTCCTCTGAGCCTTTTTGTTGTTGTAAAATGCACACGTGATGCTTCAGATACACCTACCTGAATTCAATACACAAGTGCATATAAGTAATGTACACAGACAAAAATGATTACAATGTGTCAACTGCCAGTAACCTTTCTATACGGGTTACACTGTAGTATACACCACACTATCCCTTTAATATCTCTGGTTCCCAGGAGGCAATATTGTAAATTATGAGCAAGACTGCTTCATGGCAATATTGGATGTAATGTAATAAATAAATGTAATAAATATTTAGTAATGAAGTTTCTTGATTTTACCATCTGACATTATTCGATATTCCCATCTGGTTATTTTACACACACACACACACACACACACACACACACACACACACACACACACACACACACACACACACACACCTGAGGGAGAATTCACAAGAGCGTCTTTATTTTTTTCTGAGATCCTACTCAAATATACAACGATCACACACTGCTACTTTAATCAATGATGTGCACAGGACAGTAGCCGATCAATAGCACATTACCAAGTAATCTGCTGCTTGACATCCATTAATGCTTTGCCCAATGGTCTGCATCATTTTGATGTACTGTATGTACTGCAGGATGGTGATGCAAAGCTACAGGCCGGAACATGAGAGGTATTAGAGTAATGGCAACTCCAGGAGCTCATAAATGTATATCCTACATGCATCAAGGTAAAATTATAGCCTGAGAACAATTTATTCAGTCGGATAAATAGAGGTACATAAGGGTTATGTGTCAGATTGCACTCATCCTACCGCACTGTAGTTTAAGTATCCCTAAATGGCTGACAGCCCTTTAGATTTGATTGCAGTCACATCGTCAGAAAGTGGAGTAGAGGAGTAGTGCATTGATGGAGAGGAGCTGGGGAGTGCTGCTGCATCAATAAGGCATTGAACAGGAGCCAGGACTAGAGCTGGAGCGTTACAGGCAATACATATCAGACAAAAGACATGCATCAGGGAGCAGGGGACTTAATAAAGAGTGTCCCATAGGAGAAAGAGATTTTCTTTCTTTGGCCCTCCATTAGTCAATCAGAATGCATCCCTCTTGTCCTGTCATAGGTGTACTCATCAGTGGTAAACTAACACTTAAATGGCAGGAGGAAACACAGCCACCAAGCTCTTAAAAAAAAGAGCTTATAAAGTGGAAAAGACCGAGAGAGTGAGAAAGGGTGTGGTGGAGTGTTTGTTAAGAGACAAGGAGGATGGGGACAGAGAGAGGAATGAGTCAGACTCTCCTACAGCTGTCGTGGTGTGGACATTCTTGACTGATGCAGCAGGCTTGTAGGATCAGCCATGGCAGAGGCGAGGCGGGTGTAACACGGTATGGTTACTGTTTGATTAGCCAAAGAATGTCAGAGCTGGAAATAATGAGCGAGTACCATGAATCAGCTGTTTTTAGCATTATTACTAGAGAACAGTGATGAAAAACAGACAGTTTCATCTTAGCTGGATGCGCGGTACATATTTAACAAAACTAAGTCACATGAGACTGTGTTTTTAAATGCTTTCTCATGAGGGACAGAAGACAGAAGTGTCTTTACAGTCTGTAACCATTAAACTTTATTATACAGAAAGGCTTTTATCACACAGCAACTGAGGAGTTTCACAAGGTTGAACAGAAGCTCTACAACACTAAAATACATACAAGTGAGAGGAAACAGTGATGTTGCAGATACTGTATGAAGGAGAGGAGAGGAGCAGAGAGGAGGAGAAGAGGAGAGCTTACTCTAAATGACCCTGGACTGTCTAAACAAAAGATTAACATAATCTGCCCTTTTAAATCAGGTGGTCTTACAGGTGTGTGCTGTGATTAAAAGCCCAGAGAGCTTTTATAATAATTACAAATTTAGCACTCTTGCAGAACAGCATATGAATAAATGAATAATACTGTAAGTGTTGTTGTCACAGTGAAATAGATATAATTTAGTCTGATCAGGTGATACATTTAGCCTCTATTTGATACAGAAATACAAAGCAAGTCTAAAAATAAGATCACAGAGCCCAAAATTCCAACCTTTGAATTTAAACCACTAGAAGACAGTATACAGTACAGTGTAATCCATGTCTGTGTATGTGCTGCAGTAATTTCTGTACGAGTGTGCGTGCACAGTATGTGGGTGTAGGTATGTCTGCAGCAGACCATAAATATGTGCATATGTAGATATGTGTGGGTTAAGCTCGATGCGCATGTGGTGTAAAAAAACATGCACCCCTCAGTAGCGATGACAATGTGGCCTAATCCTCCTGGAGGCAGAGTGTTTGGAGTGGTTAAGTCCAATTCTTCCACATGACTTTAGACCATCTTCACACAACTCAACATGTAACAAAATGAGCAAACAATGCTACTTTATTTTTTATTACCCACTTTGAAAAAGTTCCTTTGAATTAAAGCTTGTTGTTGGAGCAAACGACGGAGTAGGTGCTGGTTAACATTTCAGCTCCCTGTCAGTGATGCAGTGCATGTACTTCTTTGAATATAAATATGTGTGGCTTCTCTCCAGGAAGGCCAACTGCTTTAGCATCAAAAGCTCATGGTCTCGCTGAGAGCAGTAATTGGAAATTTCAGAGTTCAGGTTATTTAGTGCTAATTAGCAGCATTGCAGCAGTAAGGTGACAGGTGACATCCAGGGCACTCACAGTGACCCCTCCCCCCATTACCCGTAAAGGGCTTGGCGAGCACAGATATCAAGACACTTCCTCTAACAGGGGGAGACTATACATCCGAACCAAGTTAGAGCGCAAAGTTAAAAGGTTACCCGGGGCTGCCTGGAGTAATTAATCCTTTCAGCCTTTTCAACTCTGTCAAGCCCTGCATGGTTTCCGTGTCCTGAACTATGCTGTTGTCCTGAAATTATTGAAGAATTAAAAGCTAAAAGTCACTTCAGCTCAACTCCATGAAGGGCAAAGCAGCATGGTTACACCAAGCTAAAATTAACTTCTTTGCTCGCTACCAAAAGGAAAGTTAAAATGACAAGACACTGTCACGGAACCAAAGCGTGTGTGTGTGTGTGTGTGTGTGTGTGTGTGTGTGTGTGATTAGCTTTGTCTAGTTAGACTTTGTCATCCAACCACGGAGCAAACAAATCCAGTTCTCTCTTCAGACAGCAAGAGAGGATCTGAACATTTAGGCAATGATGATGGCAAATAAGAAGCTGCCATTCAGAATGGCCCTCAGAAGAGCTGTCTGTGGTTTTAACTGTGATCGACAGCACTGAAATTTGCAGAGTCAACGTCAGACTGCAGTCTGCAATCCTCACTGGACAAAACTTTAACCTCAGCTAACATTAGCTACGCTAATTCAACAAACTCCCTGTATCTGCCTCACTTTTATTACAATAGAGACTGAAAGAGAAATCGAAAAGGGAAGCGATAGGGACGTGTTAAGGAGGGGGACAAGTATACGACAAGTATAAGACATTGTGTGTGTACAGCTCAGACAAAAACTAAGTGAGCTGGTACTGCAGAAAAGGAGCCATTAGCAGAAGCTTAAGGACTTCCGAGAGTAATGCAGCAGAACTAAATGCGCACATAGACTCCGTTTCAAGTATTTTTAAAGATATAACAAAAAAAAAAAAAAGGTAATTATTACATACCTTCACAGATAGTGAATATGATAATGTATTCACATCACACAGCGATATAAACAGCGGAATACAAATTTGTCTGCCATCAGATTATTTTTCATTCCGTTTATATAATGTTAGCTATAGCTTTATTATCTCTGGGTGTTTTAGGTCATTATCAATGAAAAGGACTGATTGATGGCAATATTGGATTTGTATGCAAGATTGTTTTCATTTTCAAACCTGACGCTGACTCAAGTGTTATCACTTGAGGACATTCATCAGACGTCACACAGCTCCCTGTGTTTGTATACCATGATATAAATTTACATTCTACCGTGATAGAAGGTTTCATCCATATCGCAAGGAATAGGTCATTTTTTACAGCATGCATTTTGGCTCTTCATAGCAAGAAAAGCGCAGGTGTTACTCATAACTCATGGCTGAACAATGGCTCCATTCTATTCAAGTGTCCCAGTAATCCATGACAGTGAGCCAGCATGCAAACAAACCTTTTTCCTAGCAGCAGCACGGTTGGCTTGTCATAGCAGCAGGAAAAGCCCAGGTGTAATTGATAATATTAATAATGTTCCATTTAGGGGAGCTAAGTCCAGGGTGATGCTGGCTCACTGGGACATGTGACGGAACCGCGCCATCGTCAATGAAATTTGTTTAACCTGTGCCTTTCCTGCTACAAGTCCAAATGTCTGATGTTAAAAAAGGTCCATGAATTAAGTCAAACGGAGAAGTCTAAACCTAATAAAACAGGTGGTCACACTATAGACTGAAACAATATTAAATGGAGTGCAGTGTACAGTAAAACTGCAGGGAGGTGACTTTGACGTCTGTGTGTGTGTGTGTGTGCGTGTGCGTGTGCGTGTGTGTGTGTGTGTGTGTGTGTGTGTGTGTGTGTGTGTGTGTGTGTGTGTGTGTGTGTCATGGAGGCCAAAGGTTAAAAAAAGGTCTGGCTTGTTTTTGCTGAAGCATTCATTAGCATAAGTTGGTGCCTGTGCACAGGGCCGGAAGAAGACCAAGCCACAAAAGGGTGTCCAGGGAGGACAGGGAGTACAGAGAACTTAACCAAGACTTTGTAGACTGGTGCCAGTGGAACCACCTCCAGATCAATGCTTGGAAAACCAAGGAGCCCATGGCGCAGGAGCAAACACTCTTCTCCTCTGCCGATGAACATCCTGGGTATGGACATCGATATGGTTTGACCATATAAGTACCCTGAACAATAAACTGGACTGACAACACCACAGCAAAAAAGGCCAGAGCAGACTGTATCTGCTGAGGAGACTCAGGTCTTTTGGGGTGCAGGGGGCTCTACCAAGGACATTTTATGACTGTGGTGGAATCAGACACTCTCTATGGAGTGGTCTGCTGGGGCAGTGGTATCAATGTGGCAGATAAAAAAAGACTGGACAGGCTGATTGAGAAGGCCAGGTCTGTTGTTGGTTGCCCCCTTGATGCCATGGAGGTGGTGGGAGACAGGAGGATAGTGGCTAAATTATCCTCCATGATGGACGACTCCTCCCAGCCCATGCAGGACACTCTGTCAGCACTGAACAGCTCCTTCAGTGACAGGCTGCTGCACCCGCGCTGTGTCACAGAGAGATACCGCAGGTCTTTCCTGCCTGCTGCTGTCAGACTATACAATCTGCACTGCTCCCAGTGGACCACAGGGACAAAACACACACACACACACTAGGACTGATAAACTGTGACTGTGCAATACTGTAAATAGATTTTACTATTTTAATATTTATTCTCTTTACTTATATTTATTTGTTTGTTTATCTGTGTCTTGTACTTTTCCGCCTGTCCCTTGCTGCTGCAACAGTGTGGATTTCCCCATTGTGGGATTTATAAAGGGTTTTGAATTTTGAATCTTGAATTCACTTAATGATCTCTTTTAATCTGTCTTTCAATCGTGGCAGTTGATTCTGCGGAGTTGCTGGTTTCCCTCTGTTATGGGATGTTTTTTTTGCCTAACACTCTGGAAGAAACCTTTTATATTGAATTCACTAAATGCGTATATGCAAGTTTCTAGAGAGTGACTATTATTATCATTTGGTATTGTGAGTGCATTCCTACATGTACATGTATGTATTTGTCCTGAGGGTCACTGGGGTCACTGATATTCTGTAGTACCCCTTAGGACATGCAACCACTCGCACATGCACTTTAATATATACACTCACACACTCCTCTTCACTCCCTCTATTCTCCCTGCTAACCCCCATTACCCCTCTGTGCTGACAGAGAGCTTTTCCAGTCCAGGCCACAGAAAAGGCTCTCCTGCTGCCTCCCAAATGCTGACATGCCCAAAGACACCCCTCCCCTTTTCCTCACTATTTTTCATTGCACTCCCTCGGTCTCTCGTTGCCTGTATTGCTCCCCTCTTTATGTCATTTTGCAGCTCTCGCTGTAATACAAATTAATTTGGAGTTAGTTTTCTGTGTGTTCCTCTGTAAAGTTGCTGTCAGCTTCAATCTGGTGACACGAGCAGCGATGAGAAGTGAGAAAAAAAAACACTCCACAATCCCTTAGAATCATAAATGGGAACAATGGCCACTAGACAGTAATAACAGCACACTCTCCAAAATTTGCCAAATATCAGCGGCCAGTTGATTTTTCATTAGTGCTTAACTATATGAGTATGCCAATTCAGTGTGCTTAAGAAGCTGTGTGTGGAGTACCTACACTCCTAGACTGGATTTGTTTCTAAGGGTTTTTAGAGATACAATGTGGTGAAAATCACTTTTGAACAGTTGTTTATATGGTTTTATTTTTCACTGGGCCTGGAGAGGTAGGTTGCCCCCCTAAGCTGACTGACTAAATGTAAGCTGGTATTGATTGTCCTTCTTCTCACAGTCCTGCTGAGGACACATTAAATGTGTTATAAGCCATTTAGGGCTTGAGGCCTCAAATCTCACCTGTCTAACTTAAAATATATTGACATATTGTGCTCAGACAAACTTTTTATTTTTTGACGTAGCCTCTAGGTGTGTACTGATACCTGAGATGTGTGTGTGTGTGTGTGTGTGTGTGTGTGTGTGTGTGTGTGTGTGTGTGTGTGTGTGTGTGTGTGTGTGTGTGTGTGTGTGTGTCTCTTATGCACAGTATACTCTCTCCGTTCTGTGCTGAACACTAGGGAGCATGTGTCAATGTATGGTTGTGTTGGGTATACGCAAAGACATTGAATCTGTGTGTGCTTCTGAGTGTGTGTGTGGTTTGTGTGTGTGTGTGTGTGTGTGTGTGTGTGTGTGTGTGTGTGTGTGTGTGTGTGTGTGTGTGTGTGTGTGTGTGTACAGAGAGCAGGCTCGTCCTCTTGCTGCCCCGGGGGCTCAGAGCCCATTTCCTGTTGTGCAGTGTGATAAGTTTCCCTGTCAGATCCTCCCAACACTACTATATTTCTGATAAGCTCCACTGCTAGTTTTCCCGACCTCTGGCACTGAGATCAATTTGAGATTGATTCAGAATGCCCTGCTGGGCCGAGCTGGAAGATCAATTTGAGATGGATTGTTCACGCCAGGGGGGCAATGACACGCAGTGCAGTGCTCACTTGCTTTCCCTCCTTTGCTTTCTTCACCCCTCACACTCCCCAACTGTTATTTCTTTCTCTCTCTGCATTTTTCTCTCCTATCTACTCCTCTCTCTTTCAGTTGTTTTACACTGTACTGTTGTACTGTTGCTCTGTATTACACCCTGCGTGTCTTTTGCATCAATCCTTATTCATGCCTCCTTTTCTCCCTCTCCCTGCTTCTCTTACTTTTCTCTTCCCAGTGGCGGGTAGGCAACAGGGATAGAGATGACTTCATTAGCAGAGGGACCAACCCCTGTAGAGTGATAAGCCTGCAGGACAGGAGAGATAACTCATCTTGCTGGGTAAATATACGGATAGAAACCAGCGCACGCACACAGAAAAATATTTTCCTTTTCTCAGTTATGCGATCATGGTCATTATTGCCATCATGCCCTGAGCCATTGGTGTCAGCGCCGGACTCATGACCTTTCTCCACAGAGCATCATGTCTACAGCTTCCATATCACTCTCTCCCTCTTTTCCACATACCCCTCTCACTCTATCTACCAGTCTCCTATCGTCATTTGTTCTCTGCTGCCTTAAAAGCTATGGCAGTGGACCTTAAACCAGCAGCTCCACTCTCCTCTCTTCTCTACACAGAGTGACCTTTTTACCCTGCACTACTCCCAACTCTGACTGCACTGACCTTTACCTACAGTACACCCCCCGTCATCTTTCCGAGGAATGGACTGCAGACAGCACATTGTATGTGCATCCACGCAGAGAGAAAGCTGACAAAGAACAGAAGGAAAAGCTGGACAGAAAAATGAAAATAGCTGTGACACTGTAAAACGTATGTGGAAATTGAAGGAGAAGGTACAGAGGGCTTTGATGAATAGTTAGTGGGCTGTTTTTTTTTGCCACAGCATAAGCAAAAGCTGGCCTTAGCTATACACTTTCTTGCCAATGGTGGCAAATTGCTCACTCAGGAATGAGGTGTGAGGATGCTGGGTTCGGTATGCTTCAAATTAACTACTGTGTACCAAGTGTCATCCCAATACGTTTAAAGGGAAGTGTTCCAAATGACCACATTCGAAGGCAGAGTAAGATGCGACGAATTGTACAAATGGAGATACAGGCACACACTGACGTACACACGTCTCTCCTCAAAGGCACTCGGTTGTTAAAACAAAAAGAGACAGAAGTAGCTGTAAGGATTAAAAAAAGAGAGCATGAGAGACACGTTTACATCCTGCCTACTTTCTCACCTCCGCACATCTGGTCAGTGGCTGTGTCAAGTGGTAACACTGATCAGATTGTTGGTTTCAGAAAATTACAACAAATTGTCATAATCAGCCCCCTCAATGCTAATGTTACAAAAGTGTGTGGGGGGTAAAATTATACATGTATGTGATACAACACATAACATCTTGCTGTATTGAGCTGGGAGTGAGCCAGGGTCTTAAAAAATGCACCAAGCAACAGATTTCATGCTTGCTCTACGGTCACTGACTTGATTGGTCGCATAGTGTCTGACATGGCTAGAAAAACATTGCTACTCCCAACCATAACACTGACACACAGGCCTGGAAATCTCTCCGCACTTTATTTAACTTCATTCCACTGAGATGCAGACAAGTACAACACTCTTGCTATTTGTAAAGAGAAAGTAAATGGGGAAAAATTCATCACTGTGAACTATGCTTTTCAATATACAACAAATGAACAACCAAAAACGAAGTCATATTGCAGTAGGTGATTTGTTTATTCTTTATTCTATCTGTATTTTGCCTTGTTTTCCTTTATTAGATGTTTTTCTGAATCAAATATCAAATACATGCTGTAATGACATCTAGCCAAGTCAGCAAACACAGGACATTTACTATGTCCTTTAAGGAAATAGCCTGCAGGATGGTTATTGTACAATTCACAGAGCCATAGGTATGAGCTCACACTAGACTTTTGCATGGATCAGGAGCAACCTGTGATCATCATAATCCAACATCCACACTGGGAAAAAGGTAGAGGGTGAGAGTAGAGCAACACTATGTTGCAGCTTTTTTTTCCCCCCTTTTTCTTTTTTTACATACTTTTATTTAAGTGTTTTTACAAGCAACATGCTATTTTTCCCTCAACAACACATAAATGAGTTATCTGCCAGTCAGTGTCCCTGCACATTATGCAACCCCCTCTTTTAAATGATGTTTAAAACTGTCATTATTTTAATAAATGATGGGGATGCTGTTCATACAGCTATAGCTGTGGGTGGGTGTCATAACAGCTGGCAGTCAGCTGTGTTGTGACAATCAGAGTGATGTCACAGAAATATGTCTAGCAGAAAGAGGTCGTTCATGAAAATGGGTGAACTTCAACATTGCTTTCCTAACTGCAGATTGCCTCCATTTGCCCTTTGCTTTTTCCCGGCTCGTGGTGGATTTTACAGATGTCAGCCAGCCAAGCCTCAGGCTAGATACACATATACAATCTGACAGAATAAGTGACAAGTGTTGCATGGGAACAAATGAGATGGTGAAAGACAAGACTAAAAATATACTCCGTAAAATAAGCTGCATACTGTAGTGTTTTACTGATCTATTCCCAATGCTGCCATAGTGCCTCTAATAAACCCTTAAATGATAATTCAGGTTAATTACAACCTCTCGTCTTTATTTTCATAGTTTTTGTCATTTTATGGTGACATTACACTTACCAAACTACAGCTAAGATGTAGTTATAACTATAACAAAGTGCCTCTAATAAACCCTTAAATGATAATTCAGGTTAATTACAACCTCTCGTCTTTATTTTCATAGTTTTTGTCATTTTATGGTGACATTACACTTACCAAACTACAGCTAAGATGTAGTTATAACTATAACAAAGTCTGATAGGGTAAGCCATGCACAACTACAGTAAGGCATGAGCCAAATTTGTTTCTTCTTTTAAAAACTGCATGATCGGTCAAACTGTTAATTCTTCTTGTCCAATCTGACTACTTTTTAGTTATTATAGCAATTAATGTGATGAGTACAATAACCATACCTAATAAAAATTATGTTCAAAACCATAACAATAAAGACCCAAGTTGTAATAAACCAAAATTGTCTTTTTGTTGCCCTTATGTGACCCATTTCCTGTCACACTATTTCCCATCTTTGTAATATCTGCCATCAGATTAACCTTTAAGTTACTTTTAACCACACAAAACAGATAGGACATAATTACCCACTGCTCCTGGCAACTGCAGACTTCATACCCTAATGCCTCCACCTCTCCTGCCCCAGTTAGTCTCTTTGAGCCTATATGACACATGGGCCGACTACAACGTTTCCATCCTAACTTAAACTCCTCTATGACCAGCCCTTCTAATAATTAAAACAGATGAGAGAATATTAAAAGAGCGCAGCGCGTGGAGAAAGCAGACGGAAATACCAGAGACCAGATGCTCAGTACGCTCTGCCACTTGGTGTTTAGGACAGTCCCCTCTTCACTGAGATGCAAAATGGAGCAGATAATAAAATGAGCAGTAATGATCTTTACACAGGCCAGATATTTCCACAGTGAAACAGGGTGTAGAGACAAAAAAACAGCTTAACTACAGCAGTCTCTCTCTCTCTCTCTCTCTCTCTCACTCTCTCTCTCTCTCTCTCTCTCTCTCTCTCTCTCTCTCTCTCTCTCTCTCTCTCTCTCTCTCTCTCTCTCTCTCTCTCTCTCTCTCTCTCTCTCTCTCTCTCTCTCTCTCTCTCTCTCTCTCTCTCTCTCTCTCTCTCTCTCTCTCTCCCCCTCCACCTGAGCCTCCTTATAAAGGCCACACAGTACAGTGAGCTTTTGTAGTAGTGCACTGGAGCACACAGAGGCCACGGCTGCAGCATCTGGGTTGTGAAATGCTAGCCTCTCTACCCCATCCCTTCTTCCACAGCTGGGACTCGCCAAGCTAAAGGGGACCTGAGAGTCAGAAAGCACGGATGATAAATTATGACAAAACCCTTATGTTGTCTTGTCAGGGTCGCTCTGGAGCAAATGGCCTGGGGGAGAGACTTATGCCAGAGTGGCAATGGGAGGAGAGGAAGGGGACGGGGGACGGGGAATGGATGTGCCAGCTATCATGAGACAAGAAATGACTCTGACTACATTAAGACATATAAAATAAAAAAGCTTTTATTGAGTTTAACTATAGATAGAAGGTGACAATTTATTTATTGACATAAATAATCCAACTTTCTAGCAATAGTAAAATGCTGGAAACCCGCATGGTGTTTCACGAACAGATTACATTGGTTTAGCGTCTTAGACACAAGTTTGAAAGTTTGTTCGCAAAGTAATCTAGGCCACAGACAGTAGTGTTTGTTGGCCAGCGCTGTGAGAACAGTGGGAGGAGGGAGGAGACGAGGGACGCTGCTGCCAGCAGCACGCAGCAGGATTATTGGGAGTTTGGGCAGAGAGAATTTTGGTGGCTGTCTCACCATTATTTACATTTGTGACTTTAGCTGCACTGTAGTATTCATACTGGTAAATGATCATGCAGATTGGCTTGTCTTAGAATTTATTTATCTTTTCCCTAGAACTCAAAATCTATATAGTGCTATGCAGGGAAAGGGAGACACACATTTAGATGCTGCCTTCCAATGAACATGAGAGCAAAACCAATTTAAGAACCTTTTGCAGTTTCACATGTACACATTAATGTTTTTAGCATATCTAGGGATGGCATGTCGGTTTGATGGCCCACTTTGGTCCAGACTGAAATATCTCAACAATTATCAAATGGATAACATTAAAATTGTGTACAGACATTCATGGTGCATATAGGATGAACCCTTAATGACTTTGGTGATCTACTGACTTTTCCTCTAGGGCCTTCATTAGGTTGTAATTTGTGTTTTTTGTTGACAGCTTTCAAGAACTATTGGATGGATTGTCATAAGGTTTGTACACTCATTCATGTTGCCCTCAGGATAATTAATAATAACTTTGGTGACCCTCTGACTTTTCATCTATAGTGCCACCATCAGTTCAAAATTCTATTAATATAACAACATTCCCATCAGCGACTGCTGCACCATGTTAGACTAAGAACAGTACAGCCTCACAGAGCTAGGGGCAGGAATCACCAGAGGCCTCACGATATGATATCATGATGCTTATGTCACAATACCATATTATTGTGATTTTAAACATATTGCAATATTCTGCGATATATTGCAATTTATTACCTTTTTTCCAACTTCAAATGATGTCCCCAAAAGGAAACTTTGTCAACATCTGTTCATCTCACTTCAATTTTAAAAATGGCATTGTCAGACAGACAAACTGAACAACACAGTATAATAAAAGATTGATACTTGGCGTCTGTGTATCGATACAGTATTGCCACGGAAAATATTGCGATACTATGCTGTATTGATTTTTCCCCCAGCCGCTAACATGGCTGTAGACGTTTAGTCTTGCTTTTCTGTTTTTCTGTGTGTGTCCAGGCTGGACAGGTTCTCAGCTTGGTTTGCTTGATTGAATGTGACCATTAACCTGAAATGGCCACAGAGCGCCAACTTTAAATTCATGTCATCTCAGTCTTTATCAGGGCTGCTACCTCAGGTGCGTCCATTTGTGGTTAGTCATTTTGTGTGTGTGTGTGTGTGTGTGTGTGTGTGTGTGTGTGTGTGTTGTATGACTAACCTCATTAATGCATGGCTGCACAGTGTTGAATAACTACGTGGTGGAATGGGCAAATAGCGTTTGGGGGTTTAAGGGTTATGCAGAGATGGTCAGAGGGAGGGAGGAGGAGGAGGGTGCACATAGAAGAGAGCTGGATTAACTGTTTTGAAGGACACGCTGGGGACATAATATATAATGTCCAATACTGCAATACACATACTACTGTATGCTATGATGAAACCAGCACAGAGACAGGATATGGTGCTGCCAGGAATGAACATTTTCAAACATATGTGGAGTCCCATTTATGCAGAATAATAATGAGATTTGCTGATTTGGCCTGGGACAAACAAGCTAGCACCAATAATATTACATCTGTTAATATGCATTTCCTATTCTTGTTTGTATTCCCAACCTATTTTGCATTCTGATGTCCTATGTGGATACCCTGCAAAGTATTTCAATATTATTTATCATGTTCACCCCAGTTGCTTTAATGTGAGTATCTCAACTCTCACTATTTCCATTGTCAGCAAAAAGCCTGTTGTGCCTGTATTGGTGCAGCTATTCACAGTAATTTCATTATTATATTATTTTGCATCTTTGGAAGTGGAACAAAAAATATGTTTTCAGGAACCCAATAAATATTGACCTGTTTTGCAATAATGGCGTCTCCCTTGTCTTTTCTGATTATGTGATGTTTTCTAAGGGCCTTGCTTATTGTTTTCTTCCGTCCATTGCTGCGTGAAGGACGATATATGGATTTCCAGAGGACATGGAGGAGAAAATGCAATGTCAGAATAAGTGTGGTAAAAGCTCAAACTTTGTCAGAGTACTTTGTGTGGTTTATGCTCATTAGAAGATCTTAAGCCTACAGAGCTGCAGCCAGAGAAAGAGATGCAGTTAAAGGAGAGAGTTTGAGGTAAGAGTAATGAAAGCATGAATGAATTTAAACAAGCCCACACACTGTCGTCTTTCCCACTGCCCTCCATTCCCCTCGCCGCCTATCTTAGCACGCAATGTTAGTGTAGCTCCACGGCGCTGTATTGAACCGCCAGCTATAAACAGTAATCAGCTTCAGTCATATGTGTGCACTACATCAACAGAGAGATTAAAACACTGACGGATGGAGACAGCACCTCTGGCTAAAATCAATAGCAGCTTACATACACAGCTGGTATAAAGCTAATAATAATAACACTGCATTGATTGCAACACCGAGGTGCAGCCATTGAGTTACAGATAAAGGGTTGCAGCAAATAATAGAGTGCATGATTATCTCAGAGTGTGTGGGGGCAGGAGTGTGTGTGTGTGTATGTGTGTGTGTGCATGCATGCGTGTGTATGAAAGGGGGGTCCTACTCACCCATAAATGGCGTTGCTGGCTCTCTTACTCGCTGCCCTGGAGCGGCTGGACTTCAACTCTCCACTCATGCTCATGTCTGCATGGAAAAGCAACCAATTAACTTTGTACTGATACAGTTAAGAGCATCATAACACAACACAGCAGGGGTACAAAGCCCAGAAAATAATATACACTAACCTGCCATCCCTCCACATTGTCTGGTCATGTTTATCCTACACTCGAGTTTCATCTTTATTTGAGCAAAATTTACCTAAACTGTTGTAGTTGTTGTCATCATTTAACATGATAATGATTAAAGGGCCGGCTAAGACAGACTGTGGCTGTTTTTCACATACATCTATCATCCATCACTCTTCGTTGATTGCTTCTGCCACTCCGAGCCAGCTGTTCACCTCCATTTTTGTCTCCTGTCTGCAAGTGTGCATCAGAAACCTGGTGCAGCTTTAGACTTGTCTCAAAAGCCACACCCAATCTCTCTTGGCCCGTTTTCGTACGTCTCTCCTGCAAACACCTCCGCAGACATGTTCCAATGGGCCAATTAACCACGAGCCACCTTGATTACAGGATATGCCAACAGCTCACTGCTCACATTGCTCAGCAGTGATTTACCAAAAGGTGAGTGTAAAAGAGAGAGAAAAAAGTGAAAGAGCAAAAAGAGGAGGAGAGGAGGCCGGTCTGACATGGACAGATGGGTGGTGAATGGAGTGTGACTGGGCCAGCTGCACATACACTCACACAGCGTGACTGTCAAATGGCTGGAAGCTACAATTAATTAAGTATGGGTTTGAATGTGTGAAAAGAAATTTAGACACGTGTATGCCTTTACTTCCCACAGCAGTGAGGCAGTTTTAGTCCAACAGTGACCTGCTGGATGGCTTTTCTGCAGCCAACTCCGCTGGTTAGGAACTGGCCCCTGCTGCTGACATCTTAACTGTTACTTGCCTGAGCCACGCATGCATGCACACCCAGAAAACTACGACTGTGTTGATGAGGAATATAGACCCAAAGATAGATAAGATAAGCAATATTTGGGGGGAATAGTACTGGCATTTCAAAAGATATGTGAAAAATATGATAAATGTGTTTTTTTGGAAATGCCCAAACAAGTAGAGGCATTAATATTTAATTTCACTCAGGAAAACGTAATATAGTCGCTAAGACCAGAAAATGACTCAATTTCCTATATTATTACATATATTATTGTAACTCACTCTGATTACTAGTTTTATGTCATGCTGCCCACCTCTACTGGATATGCCATACTTTTTATGCGCCAGTGTAATATTTTCATGTGACAGTAACTATATATTTCTCTACTAAGGCGACAAAAGACAAGAACAATGTGTATCACAAACAAATCTTTAAAAGCATACTGGACAGTGCCTCGTCTTCACAGTTTGGGGTAGAAGTGATTGTAGGGCAGAAGGAAACAAAACTGAGTTTTATAATGCATTTGCTGAGCAACATGACGACTGTATGATTGACTGCATGAATAAGCCATTACACAGGAAGACGGGAGGATGCTGCTGAGCAC
Organism: Perca flavescens; assembly: GCF_004354835.1. NCBI lineage: Eukaryota > Metazoa > Chordata > Actinopteri > Perciformes > Percidae > Perca > Perca flavescens. The sequence continues at coordinate 26,198,631 of NC_041331.1, read as the reverse complement.
AGTTGTCTCGCTCTACGGGAGCAAAACCTCAGGAGGTAATCAGACAGTTATTTGGTAAACAAAATCCTATGTGCTACAATTAGATTCTCCAGTGCAGACCACACACACACACACACACACACACACACACACACACACACACACACACACACACACACACACACACACACACACACACACACACTTTTGAGGTTTGATCAACTTCATTTGCTTTTTTTATTTAGTGAACTTTTTTTTTTCCTTTTACTGTATGTATTTAATATATAAAAGATGCTAAATTGGGGGTGTTAAAGTAAAGTGTTACCAACATCTGATCTTTTGTTCCTCATCTGTTACTTTTCAATTTTCAATTATTCTTTTAAAAAGGTAGAGGCTAAGATTCTAATCCAATACACTTTGTCAAATTTAGAGAATATCTCCTCACAGTCTGCTGGCTGTCTGTTCTGTGTGTGCGCTGTAAAAAAAAAAAAAAAAAAAAATCTGTTGTTCATTCACAGCCCTGGTTCTGTAAATGGGAAACAAACAAAGCAGCTGGGACTGAGCCATACAGCTCTATTCCGTTTGTGCTTGTGCACAGAACAGGGAAAAAGCCATAGAGGTATAAAGAAAAAAATAATTGCAGACTCCACCTTCATTTCAAGATTATTTACTTTATTTTTCCTTATTAGAGTTTTATGTTAGGTGAAAGGTTTAAAAAAAAGGGAGGAAAGGACATTTGATTCTAACATAAATCATTAAAAAAAACAAATTATCTTTGGAACAGCAACATACAAATGACAGCATGGAGTAGTATGGAGAACTGATTCCAGTGGTATGCATCAAAGACAATTATTGTAGGTTATATTGCATATCACAAAATTGTCTGTATGGTGATAGTATTATAATCATGGGCAGCATGTCATGATAACATTGTATGGGAAGCCATTATTCTCACTACAGATCAGCTGAATCAGGGACAAACCCAAGAGACTCCAGTACAGGGAGATCATAGAGTAGCATAAAAGGCAGGTTTGTAAAATAGGAGCAAAGGGCACCAGAGGACACAATCAAGGTCACACGTGATCAGCCATAATGAGTTAGAAAGCGTCCGCCTCTGCCACGGTCTACAGTCTGTCACTGTGCTTTGTACCAACGGATGTCAGGCTGAGAGCCAGACTGTGGCTTCATACCAGGCCAAAGTGAGAGCTGGATTAATCACAGTAACTGGAAATGAAATAACACAGCAACAATGTGAAAAGGCTTTTCTTATTCTAAATGATTCTGAATCTCCAGAGGAGGCAGGAGACTGGACGGCCTTTGAAGACCCCAGTCAGTCAGCATCCAGCCTGCTAAAGTGTCCTTGAGTTCTCCACCAGCTCCAGGAAAGCTGCTCTGTCTGAATCTCCCTGCATACACTGAACAGACAACTTCTCTATCTATCAGGATCAATTAGGAATTTTATTCATCTTTTTTACATCACTGCTTTTAATTATGCTGCAGGTGATTCATGTATGCAACCGTAAAACTCAAGAACAAAACATCAAGGACTCTGCTGAAAGACATGAATTGGGGGAATTCGTGCACAGCATGCATTTTATGTTCACAGACCTTTTCTGGCAAGCAACACACACACACACACAGAAGTCACTGATGTGTGTGAGATAGGCTATACAGTATAACATGATCAGATAAAAATGTTCTTTTCTTTCATCATTCTTCCTGATTCTTCAATTTTTCATGCAATGGTTGAACCACATCCTTCATTTAAAAAAAAAAAAAATGTGTTAATCTCTCAATCACACAACTCATTTCAGAACAGAGCACAAATACATGAGCCAATGTCAAATGTTTTCAGTGGTATTTCAATCTAACAAAAACAACATTTTGCAATTCTGCTCACAAACATTCCAACCACAAAGACAAAAATGAAGCAATTATGACTGAATGCCTTTCAACACTGCAACAATCATTTAAACTAGCGCAACTGGGACTGCAAAATTGATTTCACTATAACTGGCTTATGCAGATTTAAGAAACTGACATACCTTGATGAAAAATGAAGCTGCAGTAAATAATATTTTCTTTTCTTTTTTTGGATTGTACATTTCCATTTATTACTGCCACTTCAATCAAATTGGTAATGATATTGCTGAAACCTATAGAACAAAGTTGTCAAGATTAAACACTACTTGCAATAAAGCAGCAGAAAGAGACATAAACCAAATACATTCCTCCACCTGAGTTTGTTCCATCCTTTAAATATGACAAAGGTTGTTCGCCTTGTATTCAGACTTAAACTTCTATTTAATTAGATAATCTGTATGCTCTGTTGTCACACTTTCTATTTGCACCCTGCTGTGCATTATGTTGATGTTTAATACATTTTATAGATTAGAAAAGAGGCCATTCTTGGCTTATTTTCACTTTAATACGCACACAGCTTTTTAGCCCTTAGTTGCCTCAAAATGTATTAATCAGGCCACAGTCTGGCACCCTACATATGAAGAGGAGGTAGTCTGTCAAAATATGGACCTCACGGTCATGCTGCATCCTCTTTATTTCTTGCACTGCGAATTACCTCAAGTCCGAGCCAAGCGGCAACCATAAAGCTTTAGTTTCCACTCTCAGGGCTAAATGCAGTCAACTGTCACTGTCAACCTAAAACATGGATTATAACACACAGATGTACACAGGGGGAATTATTGGAATTTTTGAGTCTTTGTAAATTATAGAGTGTGGTCTAGACCTACTCTATCTGTAAAGTGTCTTGAGATAACTCTTATTATTTGATACTATTAATAAAACTGAATTTAATTTGATTGAATGTACTTGAATTTAATTGAATTAATAAATAAAGCAAATCAGATAGAAAAGATAGGGAAGGTTGATGTAAATAGATGACATATTGAGAGCGATGCTGTGAGCCAGAAACAAAAAGGATCTGTACACCACAGCAGCGAAAAAGGAGGTGGATGAAAGCTCTTGCATTACAGTGACTATACATGATCGAAGTTATACGCCCTGAAAAGATCCCACATCACGGAAAACCACAGAGAGACAGCCAACTGCCAAATGAGACTCACTGTCTGTCACCCTGTATTGAACTCTACAGAAGACTTCACTTTCCCAACAGACACGTATCTTTTTGAGTAGAGTGCTGTTTCTGAACTAGTGTGGAAGTTGCGAGAAGATGTAGCAGCTCAGATTAGGAATTGTTCACAAACGAGATGCACTACTCATTCAACAGCTGGGGGGGGAGCATGCTTTAGTCCATCACATAATTAAGCCTTCAGGCGTTTCTGTTTCACAAGCATTTAATGCCCAGAGAGCAAGTGCTGACCTTGCCAATGTGAGAGATTTGATCATATGTACCTGCACAGTTTTGGTGAAGTTGTCAGAGATAGCTCAATCACAATGTCACAATTCTAACCTCAAACATCCCACAGATCATTTTTCAAAACCATCAGATTGGATCAGTGGGTAGGTACGGAGAAAGCCCAAAACAGATCTGAGGCAAAAGTAAAAACGAACCTGGGATTCAGACTATCAAACACAGGCTGATTCTATGAACATTTAGAAGCACTGGGGAAAATATTTTCTTTCAGAAACACAGTGCTGCATGCATGCAAACATCCACATGTTTACACATGCATAAACACACAAACATAGGGATAAACCCCCGTATACTCACATCTTGGGCTGAAAAGGGTCATATCAGGGATGCAAAACAACCAGGAAACTGAGAGCGGAGAGGCTAGCCGAGGATTTATTTGCTTCTCTCTTACAACTCTCTTTTTACGTCCTTACTCTTGCTGTGTGTGTGCGTGTGTGTGTGTGTGTGTGTGTGTGTGAGCGTCCTAACTGCGTTTGGCTAACTGCTGTGATACTACTGAGTCAGTGTGACAAACCCGCTAGAGAAGCACCAATGGAATGTACCAAATGTTCTCCAAAGGCAGGGGTGGATAGGGGGCACTGGGCTGTTCCATTAGCAGGAGAACTGGCAGGAGGATTGGATGAGTGTGCAGCTGGTTTCCCCTCAGCAACAGAAGCTAGGCTGGAAGGGCCCCTGTGTGTGTGTGTGTGTGTGTGTGTGTGTGTGTGTGTGTGTGTGTGTGTGTGTGTGTGTGTGTGTGTGTGTGTGTGTGCGTGCGCGTGCGCGTGTGTCTGTGTGCGTGCGTGGGGGGGGTCTTGTCAAAGAGCAGGGACCTCAAGACACCTGTGCAGTTCGCACTGACAATGTACTGACTAACAGACTATGCACTATAAGCAAACAAAATTATACTTGCACACACTCACTTGACACTAACTTGACATGTTTTAAAGGTCCAGTGTGTAACGTGTTTAGTTATTCATTATCAAAATCTGTGTTGCCCGTTCACCAACTTGTCTTTTTTCATGAATATTTACCACTACCATCAATTCCAAATATTCCTTTTGGCTTGAAATTGTACATTTGCATTCGCATGAACGGTGGTAGACACTCCATATTCATTCGCCATCTTGAAATATGTTAGCCGGTAAGGGACATACAGGACATACTGCTCCACCTTTGTGATAAACTGACAGGTGCTGCTAATGCTGCTAATGGGTATCGTAGCTTCCTGGCCCCGGCAAGTTTGAAGAAGGAAACATGGAGGACCACACTTATTCAAAATCCAAATTTCAGGAACAGTAGTCTTCTTCTTCGCCCAGAAAAAGAAAAAGGATATTGAAAAGAGCAAGAGACCGGCTTTTTGAAGCGTGAAGGCTACCTTAGCTGTAATACGTACTTTGAACTGCGTGGTGCGAGAGAGTTGATTGCGATATATATGATCTTAACGCTAGATGGGAGAAATTCCTACACATTTAAGAGGATTTTTGTATTGTTTAATTAGGATTTCAAAGATAGGCATTCATGGAGAATTACACACTGAGGACATGCACACACATGTCCTGTGTGATTCTGTAAGACATGAGACAAAGGGATTAACGACAAGTACAACCGCTGTATCACTTCTGTATATTTGCTGAACTAATAAGCAATTATAAGTTGAATACTCAAACAGTGACTTGAATCTCCACACTAAACCTGAACCATATTGAATAGGTGAGCTACATGTAAAAAAACTGAAGCTTTAAATAAATCTCCAGCAGTATCATTATTATTACATATCACAACGTTATTTCCATCACTGAGATCTTGATGATAATTAACTCACTACATCTGAAAAACCAACCCAGCTGAATTACTTTTTACATATTGCAAACTGTGCACGCTGTCTAATTGTTCCATTTTTGTTGTGCTGTAGTTGGAGAGAGAACACACCTGAGGGTGTTTAATCTTCCTGGCTCCTGAGGAGAGGCTTTCATGTGGGTTTAATTAGCTTCTTTAACAACCAACACAGAGTAAGACTGGCTGTAAGCCAAACTTTAATCTTGGTCAACTCTAAAATGATTATTACCTCTTTTCACACTGCACTTAACCCAGGCACAATTGCATTATTAAACTGTTAACCCTTGCATAACTGTGCTCTCAGTCGTGTGACAAGGAGCTAAATTAGCCCTGGGCTGTCGGTAAAATAGCAATTTCTGTTTTATTATAAAATGCAAAGACCTTTGTGATCCTAATGCTGATGGGTACAATTGGATTCAGAAATTGTCTTTTGTATGTTTCCATATTTAAACTAAGCTACCATGTGAGTGAATGACACATCCAAATATCTGAACCAACATTAACATAAAACCATACTGGTATAATGAAAACATGGCATGTCTGCATAAAAAGACAATGAGCTGTTGTATTCCCTTCAAATACACAGGTTGTAACCAAGGGCTCTCGCTGCCTTGGGTGCATGCCTTCTCAGCTCGGATGCATTTGCTGAGATTGATATGTAACGCCTGAAACAAGAACATGAGGAAAAAATGGTAGTAGGCTTTTCTTATGAGCTGTGACTAAATGAGAAGAAATTAATTGCGAAAAGTGTGTGTTAATATAATGTACACAGAACAGCTTATATTGTCCATATTTACATCCTACCAATAACCACTTACATTTTTGAAGATAATGATTGACACATTTTGGTTTCTGATCTGAACATAACCAAACAATGTTTTATTTTTCAAACATGGTCAATTTCATTGTCTTTGTAATGTGGAGTCTTGCTTTTTCATGTTTGTTTTTTTAAATTATTATTTTAGCAATGTGCTTTAGGTCATTTGCACCAGTTGGAAAAGGAGGCAAGGAAAGGAGTGCCTGAGCATCACAACAGTTAGCCATGACATTTTTCAAAACAAATGATTGTATTCTTTACTTCTGTCACTAGTTTTCTGGTCAATTGTATATCCTTGCTGATGTAAAGTTAATATTAAAGTAGGGTGACCAGATTCCCAGAACTAAAACCAGGACACTTTGCGCATGACCGTAGTGCTCGTGCACGCTTTTTAACGTGAACATGTGTCAGCCCATATCATATTTTTCAGAGAAAATTGATACCTGCTTCCATATAAATTGTCTTTTCAGGAAACCGTGACCTGTAGTAAGTAGCAGTGAGTGACTGGGAAGTAACCTACTACAGCAATCAGAATGAGAGAATTAGATTTTTATTTCATATTTTCCAGAAATAATAATAACTGAACTGTACGTATTGGGAAGTAATGCAATGAAAACGAATTATTAGTGAATATATTTAAAAAAAAAGCTAGAGCTACCCTAAGCTAAAATGGCTATTGTTAGCCTAGCCACCATAGCCAATCCGACTAATCAGTAACAGAAACAAAGAGCCAACTAACGTTAACCAAATAAAAGGAAGTTATAAAGTTACGTTTCTCTCCTCCGTTCGATTTGATGAGATATAAGCAATGCTTTTGATGATTTTTCCCGGGTTTCTCCCGTTTTTTAGCCCTATCTCCTGGACCCCTCCCGGTTTGTTATTTCTCCCGGGAAACTCCCATAATTTGCGTATTTATAAATAATTGCCAGTTGCCAGATCTTGTATGAAACGCATCCTGTTCACACAATCCACACCTATACAATTTTCAACCAGTTTGTCACCTCAACCTGGCAACCTATAACCCAGTTGCGCAGTTGATCTCTGCGCAAGCTTTGCGGAAAGTTCAGACCCGAAAGCGAGCCGATAAAAATGGCAGGGGAAGGCGGTGTTCCCGCAAGGAAATCAAAATGTAGCTGTAAATTTCAGCAGTGTTGGGTGCAACAGTTCACATGCATCTTACCTAGTGATATCGACAACCTCCACGCTTTTGTAAGGTGTGTCGCATTGATTTTAACGTAGCGCACAGCAGAAAAAATAACATTACCCAGCACATTAAAACACAGCGGCACCATCGTTCGTGTAAAAAGATAGTTACAGAAAATCGCAGGAGCATGAATAACAGCACTCTTTGCTCTCTCCTGTCCTGCAAAATAAACCACACCAGTTTGGCTTCAAAGTACACTCTGTCCAAGAGGGCACTGAGAGCAGCTAAATCTGCCAGATACAACTACAACACTTATGATAAAAAAATAAAAAAGTGAGCACATATTCATGTTTTCAAAACATATTCATGTTTACCAAAAAGAGACAGTTATTGATTAAATGTGTTAAATGTGTTTGTACCAGTGTTAAAAAGTGCAGTGTTTCTGTGATGTTTTGTTGTAATAAAATTACGTGTAATTTTATTACAATAATGTGTAATAATGTGTAATAGTAGTAGATCATCATATCTAATATATAACATCATATAAAACTTTACGTTGCAGAACATTAACCAGGCAAACGTATGGCATAACGTTATTATTTATAATTCAAAAATAATAAATAGGCTACTTTACTTTAAATCAGTAAACAGTTCCACTACATATGGTTCAGATTGTGATAATTCTAAGAAAATGTATTTATTCATGTATGTGACTTTTAAAAAAGGTGCTTCTTAAGCAAACATGTACAGACAATTTTTATGTACAAGAACATAAATGCACTCACTATTTATAAATTCCCAGACTGTGGAAGAAAGGTTTCTCCTCCTACTTTATGTGTTTATGGCTTTGACTTCCAGTCTTTGCAGATAGGTGCATTTGGGTTCACTGTCAGCTATCAGAGGAATTAAAAAGAGAAACAGCAGAGAGGCGAGGGGGTGAAAAAGGGACAGTAGGGAGGGAAAAAGGTAGTGGAGCAGAACCCGGCTGGATGCAGCCCAGGTGACTGACTCACGTAAACAGAAAAGGCTGAGGGGGATGGCGGAAGCAAAGAGAGATAAAAATTTGCCTGCAGGCTGAGGAAATGGTTGGAATGAGTCTAAAAGTATAGGGTTGAATATGGACACAATATAACAGGGCTAAATAATAAGAGAAAATGAAGTAAAAAAAAAAATGAAGGAGAAAAAAAACTAAAGCTGATATGGAGCCTAGCTGAGGAATAGACTTACATTAGGATAAACAAGCAGGTTTACATGTAAATAGAAAAAATAAAAACTATCAAGGTTGAAGATATTTACGAAAATGCTAATTTTGTTTTCTGTTATTTCACAAAAAGAAATTTGAGAAAGAAGTGTTACTATAATATACCTATGCATTTATGTTGAAACTAGACTATCAGCTGGCAGAAAGAGGTTTGTTTTAGCTGACGCATTCAAGCTGTGCTTAGCCAACTGACAAATCGACCACATAGCAAAGAATATAGGCTCTGGGCTGCATAGTGTTGATGAACTCTCATGAGGAGACAGGCAGCCATGCTGAGGTTCAGCAGTCAGCTAGTAATGACTAAAAAAAAGAAAAAGTTGGCATGTAGGCCCCCCAAAAAAATAAGTGTATTAAAAGGACACTTAAGGATATTTTTTGTTGTTTGTATGATGGATCTTGAGAAGTCAGTACTAGATTGATAACTAAGATCCTTACACCCTTTTTCTGCTGCCACATTCAGGAACAGAGTAATTCAAAACCAAGTCACAGCTGAATTCTCATAAAGATTGAAATGCAATTTGGTTGAAGAGAACTGAAAATAAGATCAAAAGTGTAGATCTCAGTATGAGCTTCTGACACCTACAAATCACAGTACAGGGCTTGGTATGGCAGGGTTGTTGTTAGCTAGCATGCTGTTAGCTGATGGTGGTAGCTGGTGATGCTGCAGACAAAAGTGAATATAACTTGATACGGAGGGTTGTGCTGAGTTTTTGGGTGCAGGTAAAAAGGGGGTGGTTCTTGAACACCGGAACAAACTGTTGCGCCTTCTCTGTGTTGTGGGCCGCTCCAACTCAATCAAACACCAGCTATTGAGAGGGTGCCCATCTGATGACCTTGCAGACTTGCCTGCACTCTTACGCTCACACACAACGTCATATTGAAACCACATCTTTTCTCTGGTAAAACGGGTCAAGGGACACATGAAAAGTTTCTCCGACCAACTTACTAGTACATACTGTATTTGTTAAGTCTAGTGAAACCAGATATTCAGTGATGGTGGTTGGACAACTAAGTGGGCCACAAAGTTGTCATTTTAAGCCAGTGGGGCCAGGCTCTGCAGTTACAATGTAGCTATAAAGCCGGGTCAAGCTGTCGAGCAGCTGCTCTTTACTTACAGTTTTTCTTGATTGCTTTGACCTGCTTAAAGAAACTGGGATCCACTTGGTTTTCATCATCACTGTCTCAGCAGAGCAGAAGACACCTCTTTGCAAATGTGTTAACCCTTTCTCATTGGATTGACACACTTTCCCCACGCTTTTGCAGAACAGTTAACACGGATGTCATTCAAGCAGTCCAATCTCCATTGTTTTAGCTATGGTAACCAAACAGAAACCATCTGTTCCTAACTATTAGAAACTACCTACATCAGTATGAAATCACTGAAGCACCTGTTTGACACTCCTTGACACAAATCTTCAATTAGCAATCAGTCAGCAGGGTTAGGCCATGTGGCCCCATTGTCAAGACAGAAGAGACTGAGTATCAATAGTGGCTATTTTTTATACTCTACAGTAATAGATGTTTATACTTTATTGTAATATATTTTATTTTTATTTTCTTAATTTCTTATACTCTAATAGATTTTATTTTGGTTTGGTTTACATGTATTTTGTGTAATATTTACAGTATTTCAGTTTTCAGACACAGTTTGAAAATAAGAATCAATGGAATCAATAAAATTTGCATCAAATCATTTCTGATTCTGGATCCAATTCTTGGCAAGAAGGCAAATTTGACAACAAATGGCACTGGTATGAAAGCTCCGTACAGTAATAGGCTACAATGACAAGCAATGATGCACTGATTCGCACTGATTGCTGTATTTTGTATTTTGTTGTCCACTGTGTAATGGTTGATTGGAAGAGCTCATACACTTGTTGGCAAGTTTTGTTGTTTGAATGCAAAATTTGCTTTTGTTGCATATTTTAAATGTTTTGGCACAGTTAGAGCCTTTTGAAAACAAAATGTTTCATTTTGACCATGAGTGCCTGTTTCGGCCTGTGTATTAACTGTTTTGAAAATGTGGAGTTTGAGTTGACTGCTGTATCAAAGCAATCAAGAAAAACTGTAAAGCATAACTCTCGCCAAAATGCAACCTAGGGTCTTTTTGTGAAAGACAAGAGCTACGGTGAGTTGTTCAAAACCTTTCTTTTTAGTAAACTCTGGGTACACAAACAATGTTGTCAATGCTTTCGTTAAGTTGTAGAGCCCCTGGTGATACTTTGTAACCTGACTCCGCCAGATGGATTGCTTCGCATTTGCTTGGCATATCCATCTGGGAACTTTCCGTTGGAGAACTTTTGGGAAGGGGCGGAATACTGGTTATTTGATTGGATGAACCATCTGTCTATCACCTATGTTGGTGATAGACGGGCCAAATCAACCAATCAGATCCACGAAGCGTATGAAAATACAACCACAAGCCCGCCCCTGCTGCTGCAGGCAAAGCATAGCTCGTTAGCTCAGCATGCAAGCAACATGTCGGTAAAGGATATTTGCCATTTGTGTAACGAGAATTTAGGAATAAAAGTCACCATTTCAGGTTCCCGGACCATATTCCAAAAGAAGGATCCAAGAGAAAAAAAGCATTAGCGAGTGGCTAACAGAATTAGGGCTACCGCTGGCTGATAATACTGGTTAGCTGATTGGATAAACCATTGGTCTATCACCACCTAACCCACCTCAAAACCAACGCTGATTGGCCCGGTCGTTTGGCTAACGGCTCCAAATTTTCTCTGCCTCAAGATGCCAGACTGATCTGCGAGTGGAAAACTGGAGCTCGCGAGATCAGGACGGTCTCACGAGGCTAGATACTTTGAGCAACGTTTTATGTTGTGTTGAGCCTTCTTAGTGTTTTAAAAATAGCTATTTTGAGGCTAGCATAAAAGTGCCCCTATCACTCCCATTCAAAAGGCCATTTGACCGAAAAACGAAAATACGGTAAATCTTAAAAGTGGCGCTTCTGTCCTAAATATGCTTTTAAACAGAAGTTTGACTCGTGTACATTCACAAAAAGACCCTAGGTTGCATTTTGGCGAGAGTTATGCTTTAAGTGAGAATAGGATTTTAAGGCAGAAAGAAAGTCATGACTGATATGATGACAGACATCCGTTTATCCCTTATTTTGGTGGATATACAGTAGCTCCTGTAGAGCGTTTTGTACCCATATGATTTCATATTGTCCCCCCCCGGACAATGATGTCATCGTCCATCATGATGTTTCACTGTGGACATCGTCATATGCCAATTCGGTAGACATTGCCCAACAACTTGGAGCTGACACACACCCTCGTCTCCTGATTAGCCATTCTGGGAATTCACACCCAGACAGACGGAGCAGAGCACCAACACCCAATAAAAATCAGTGCCCAGTGCCCACCGAGGTATTGCTGTATCTTGACATGATAATCTTCTTTTTAAATGCACCACTGCACTCTTTTCCCCCACCATAGAGCACAGCCGACAGCTCATACATTATCATTGAGTGCCTTTTCCTCTTTTCTTCCCCTTCTCTCCCTGTCACACCCAATGACTACCCGGCACACCGTCCTCCCCCGCTGCTCTCTCTAGCTGGAGTGTCTCATACCCGTTTCACATCGAAGTCTCAATCAGGGTTGAACCAGGGTTGACTTTGTGTTTGCTCTCGGGTTGTGACCCAGGTCGTATCTGAATGACCAGGGATCAACCTGTGTTGACTGGCTTGGTTTGAATTGACAAAAGAAGGGTTGAACACTGGTCAGGTAACCCTGGTTTGACCCTGGACAGAGATACAGTATCAGTGTAAAAACCTCATTATGTACTAGTTTGAGCCACTGGGTTTTGTGTGGATGCACTTGCATACATGCCTGTTTGTGTGTGTGCAGCCTGTATGTGTGATCAGTGATTAATAAATCAGACAGGGCTCCATCAGTGTGACAGTGCCCAGGTGGGGAAATATTCCCCTTTTTTCCAAGCATTGGGTAACTGTGGCAGCAGCGTGATTTGGCCGGGCTGATGATAAGAGGCCTGCGGGCAGCTGCACATTTCACAAGGCTTTAAGTGGCACCTCATTCACTGTGCTTTGCTTCCGGCTCTCAGCTATTACACTTAACAGACTCTCTTGTTCAATAAAAAACATTATTTAGCACCACTGTGTCTTTTTTCATCCAGTATGTGCATAGATACATTACTTTGGGAACTTGTGATTCATTTTTATTTATTTGCTTTTATTTTGTAAAGTTTTTTTTAATTTTTATTTAGATATAATAGAGAAGTATCAACAACCTTGGAATCAAATCTTATTTTCTGCTTTGACTGAAAATTGTGGGCCAGTGCACACTGTTGTATAACATGGAATTACACAGTGTCTTTGTTGTTAGGATCTGGTTTTAATGCTGGCAACTTAAATGTGAGAGATCGGTGTCTCCTCTGTCCAGTCTGATCTCAGTTTTGGATGAAGCTGTCTCTCCCTGGAGCATCTCTCGGATACAGAACACACACTGACTGTACACCGTTTCCAAACTTGTGATGTATTGAACAAAGAAAACTGGCTCGACGAGAATCAGAGCAGGGTCCTCTTATATTGGCCAGTCTCTGAAGAAGCAATTAGAAGGATGATTCAATTATACTCAGAGATAGTGAGAGTGTGAAACTCAGTTAACTTCGCATGAGCGTCTTTTTCCTAGCCTCGTGTAGCGAGATAGACACAATGAGCGTGTGGCTGGTCTGAGTAGCATTCTCAAACAACCCCATTCATCATCCTCCACAGCCCTATCTTTCTGCGTCAGGGACAGCCTTGTTCAGTCGGACTGCCCAGCTGTGACGAAGAAAAAAATACTCTCTTAACCAACTGGATGTTTCTGCATCAGCCAGAGAGCCCTAACAGAAATCAAAGAGAAACACACAAAAACACATAACTGAACAAAATAATAGAGGAAACATGATAATAGTCTGATTAAAAACAATTAGATGACATGTTTGTAAGATATTTGCCCTCATGTATGTTGAATTTGCCATTCCTTTTCACCAACTAATTGTTCTTCTTCTTTCCAAATGCTACAGAAATAAATATGTTTTTGCAACAGCAGATTTTCAACTGTTGGATGTTGAAGAAGCTGCAAGCATTAAGAGCACAATTAATTTCTGCAGAACATGTGACTTATTTTTATTTCATATACTGGTATATCATCTCCCGAATCCAGCTGAATTATCTATAATGTATAAGCAAAGGTGTAATGCAAAAGTAAATTATTATTATAGTCTACTGCATGAGGTAAGACCTGAAGATAATAGTTCACCTAATTTGGATATTAGCAAAATTTGGAGTCGTGTTTGTGTCAACCTGATAAGATTAAAGGAGAGTCTGTGTTGGATTTAAACTTCTGAGAGGAATATCTGTCTCTTAAGCTGCTAAATGCTCCTCTATATTCACCAGCTAGGTGCCAACTGTGTCTGTCTGCTGTTTGGTGCTGGGCAGGTAGTACAGTGGCTCTTTAGAGCTTTTCACTCTGAAAACAGCTGCCTGCTGTAGGTGGAAAAGAGGTTGAAGAGAGTGAACCAAAACAGTAGTTGCATGCCAAAAAACCCAAAACAATGTTCTGAAAGCTCCACTGAGCTCAGGGGAACTGTATAGTCAGCTGATAATTCAGAGTGGATTCATAAGTGACCTACTTACACATTGTTCATTCTTGATTTGCATAAAGGTGGAGTCTGTGATTCTAATCCAATACACTTTTTTATGAAATTCAGCCATGATCTCTTCACGGTCCGCTAGCTGTCCGTTCTGTGTGTGCGCTGAAAAACAAATCTGGTGTTCTGCACAGTTCTGGTTCTGTGAATGCGGAAACAAACAAAGTGGCTCGGACCGGGCCAAGCAGCACTATTCTAGCCAAAGAGCAACAGCCGCGTTCATGCTTGTGCACAGGGCAGGGGAAAGGCCATGGATGTATAAGAGAAAGGCAATACTCTGCAGAGCATAAACTGCAACTGATGTCAGCTGCAGAGCAAATTACACACCACTTCACTTGTTCTGCTGTAGAGAGAGGAACAAATACATGACGTACGGTAATGGATATTTTATTATTCAGTTTCTGGTGATTTTTGCTGGCCTAACACTGACACTAAACTAGATAATTACTGAATATGATAGTTATTTTGTCCACTGTCTACTGTTCTTTCTATCTCTAAAACTGTGTGTTTTTTAGGGCAGATGAAGGTCAGTCAAGCCCTGTTTTCCCACTTACCTTATATAGCAACATTATGCAAGCTAATGGTGTAATGATATGTTTCTTCTGCTTGTTGTGAATGATTACCCATCAGCTTCAATTTCAGGTCAGTATTTTGGGATCATAATGGAGTTTTCTGCGCTATGTGGGCCTATTAGTGTTTAGAAACACTGCAAAACTCTCTGTGTGTGTGTGTGTGTGTGTGTGTGTGTGTGTGTGTATCCATAATACTTATATCCCTGTAAATTATTCCTTCAAGTGGAGTTGAATTGTTAAAATGTGTGTGTGTGTGTGTGTGTGTGTGTGTGTGTGTGTGTGTGTGTGTGTGTGTGTGTGTGTGTGTGTGTGTATAAGTGGTATTTTGTTGTCTGGGTGGGTTCAGCATCATATGCATTAAATTCATGCGAACAAAATATTCCAAATGGTGCTGTAAATAAAGGACTATACAGACAAGTTGACCAGAGGGTATCTGTGGGCAGCAGGACTCTGATAATTAGAAAAAATGCAGCTTGTGAAATTAACATGGTGTGATATCTGGATGGGGAAATTTGTACAGAAAGTAAAAATGTGCACTTACTGTATTTGGCTGTACGGAGGTGTTTTTTATATTTTTATATAGAACATATCACTGAACTCCTTCACTGGTGCCTGTGAATATATATATATATATATATATATATATATATATATATATATATATATATATATATATATATATACACATACACACACACACACACACACACACACTACTGGTCAAAGTAGTAGTAGTTTTAGAACACTCTGAAATTCATGCAGTTCAATGTCTTATTGTACTCTGAAATGAAAAAATAGAACAAATGAACAATTTAAGTTAAAAGAAATCATGGAATCAATTTATAAACCACAATGTATTCTACATTTTTGACTCATCAAAGTAGCCCTCTTTGGCAGATATAACAGCTGAACACACACTCGTGGCATTCTTTCTACAATGGAAATCAAAATATTCTTCAGAAAGTTCTTCCCAACTCTGTTGCAGAAGTTCCCATAAATGTGTGGCACTTGTAGGTTGTTTTGCTTTCACTTTTCTGTCCAGTTCATCCCAAACCAGCTCAGTGGGGTTTAAGTCTGGTGACTGTGCTGGCCACTCCATGTTTTTAAGCTTACCATCTTGTTCTTTTTTGCTAAGGTAGTTCTGGCATAGCTTGGACTTATGTTTTGGGTCATTATCTTGCTGTAGGATGAACCCCTGACCAACTAGGCGCATACCAGAGGGTACTGCATGGCGTTGCAAAATGCTGTGGTAGCCGTTTTGGTTCAGGGTGCCTTTCACTCTGTACAAATCACCGACCCTGGATCCAGCAAAACAGCCCCAGACCATCACGCTTCCTCCTCCATGTTTGACAGTTGATGTCACACACTGAGGAACCATCCTTTCGCCTACTCGACGGCGTACAAAAATCCTGCGTGATGAACCGAAGATTTCAAATTTTGATTCATCAGTCCATAACACCTTCTTCCAGTTTTCAGTAGTCCATTGATGAGGTTTCTTGGCCCAGGCAAGCCTCTTTTTCTTATTCTGACGTCTTAGCAATGGCTTTCTTGCTGCAACTCGACCTATCAAACCTGCAGCTCGAAGTCTTCTCTTTACAGTTGAAACCACTATTAAGCTGAGCTTGAAGCTGTTGTCCTGTGAGCCGCCTATCACGCAAGCTGTTGACACTCAGAAACTTGTCTTCTGATTCTGTTGTGGCTTTGGGTCTGCCAGACCTCTTCTTGTCAGAGTTTCCCCCACTTTCTAAGTGCTTTTTGATGGTGAAGAATACTGTACTCACTGACACCTTGACTTTCTTCATAATTTCTCTGTAGGAAAGAACAACATTCTTAAGTGTTATGATGGTCTGTCTCTCTTCCATTGTTACTTGTCTTTTCCCCACCAACACACTACTTTCTGCAGTACAATGCTGTTCAAATAATGCTCACGAGGGTATGGTACCACAGTGTGTTCCAACAATACTTTTATACAAACAGAGGGGGTTGTAAGTAATCCAGACAAGTTGGAACACCTGTGGGAATTGGTAGCACCTACTTTCAAAGCTTGATCAACCTCCATTGCTGCAGAACAGTTCACCACTTACCTTTGTACCATTTCAAGCTATTCATTGGACTTGAACTGCTAAAATTTCAATAAAAAAACTAAAAAAATTGGGGTGTTCTAAAACTTTTGACCAGTAGTGTGTATATTAGGGTGACCAGAACGTCCTCTTTTGCCCGGACATGTCCACTTTTTACCTACTCTCCGGCTGGATTTTCTAACACAGAAGAGGTCATATTTAGAACATTATTTCATATTATTTATTTATTTTAAAAGAGAGCTATTATTTTGTTACATGTTGTTACAGATTTTATTTTATTACAGAAGTTATTTTTGCACAATTGAGGCATAATAAAGCATGTTCATTAACCTCTGAGAATCACCACTGTCTGGATTTGTCTCGAGGCCAGGCCGAGTGTCCTCTTTTTTGGAAATCAAAATATGGTCACCCTAGTGTATATATATATATATATATATATATATATATATATATATATATATATATATTTAGTAGGGCTGTCAATCGATTAAAAAAAATTAACTAATTAATTGCACAATTTGCTGTAATTAATCGCGATTAATCGCTTTTTTAAATTGAGACTGAAGCTTATAATAATGGATATTTAAATGCTAAATCATTTAACTTTGCAAATATGAAGAAAAAAAACAAACAAGGAAAGGTTCTGCTAAGTTCAAATATGTTTAATATCTTTCAGAACAACAGCAGCAACAATTTGGCTTAGTCCTGCTGAAGGCTGCTGAAACAGCTAGAAACTGTCTGACTTGAGAGCAAATTTTTGTCACCGTCCCCGGCTGCTGTCGCCTGCTCTCGTCTACTTTACAGGCGAGGCGCAGTTCATCTCCAACGAGCCGAGAGTTCAGTCGGCGGCAGGGCAGTCGGGACTCACCCGGAAATGGCGAGCGGAGTGAGGTGACGTGACTAGTCTCTCAAAATCTGACGAAAATCTTCCAAACTGACCTTTGTTGAGCTGAAATGAAGACAGATTCAGCAACTGCACGGCCTATTTCTCGCTTAAAATGTTTTCAGAAACATGTTTCAGTGAACTATCTTAGTACAATATGAGATCGTATTCTGAACGGCCGCCATGACAGTCTGGCTCTCAATATCCGGAGAAAACAAACCCATGTGACGCGTTCGTCCAATCAGCTGCCGGTTTTCATTACTTGGGCAACAATACAGAGTAGCGCCGCCTGGTGTTATGGAGACGTATTACGTTTCTCAGCCGCCACATGAAGTAAACAAACACAGCTGCGTTAATTTCGTTAATTTTTTTTAACAAGTTAAATATTCAAAAATTAACGCAAAAATTAACGCGTTAATTTTGACAGCCCTAATATTTAGATGTGTCATGTTAGGCACATCTGCAGGTTTGTCATAATATATCCTCAAATAGTTTTGAGGACTAAAGGTGAATGAGCCATTGTCTTTGGACTAATGTATCTGAGATCAGTCCAAAAATAGGTTTACTAATGATGCAACTAAGGTTTTGTCAATCCAAGTGTTGAAAAATGCTAGAAAGAAACATGTAACATCTATTGGAAAAGTGAAGAACACTGCTTACTTCTCTTCTTTGTTGATCCAGTGGAGCTGCTCAGTGTCCAATACCAGAGGACTGGTCGTCTATAACTGAATTTATGTGAAGTAGAAATTATTATTTAAAAAAAAGAGCAAACAAGGTCAGCAAGCCTTCCTTGGATGAATAACGTTTTTACAAATTATGCAGAATCACATTTACTTTAGGGTATTTAAAAATGCCTCTAATTTAGCACTGATCTGAGATCTATAATATTATTTTTGTTGAGTTAATTTAAATATGTAGCCATTACATATGAGTACACAGTTTGCTTATCGTATTGTTTTCCTTTCTGTTGCAACTACAGATTTTACAGAGCAAAGTAAAAATCAGTGTGTTGCTTTTATATGTGATAAAGAAATACTGTTAAAGGTATTAGGGCTGAAAATCATCGTGGCGTCTGATAACGCACCTTTTCATGACGATTGATAGATATCTGCTGGTTCCTGCAGACTGTGCAAGACACAACAAGACTGCTGGCATGTCACTAGGGACAAATGAAAGAAATAATGATTTATATCACTCTTTTCGGATGTCCCGTTAACTTCCGCTTTCTTTGTGTTGGAATTTTAAACTACGGTCGATTTATGAGGACTATAACAGCTCCTCAGATCTCTGCAGGGTAAATCCAGACAGCCAGCCAGATTATCTGTCCAATCTGAGTTTTCTGTTGCACGACTAAAACAACCTTTGAACATACACATGTTCCACCAAAACAAGTTCCTTCCCGAGGCTATTTTGCAGCGGCTCTGGGGCACCGCTCGGCCCTTAGCATCGCCCAAGACGATTGTGATTGGTTTAAAGAAATGCCAATAAACGAGAGGAACAGCATCCGGTACAGTACATCCACCAAAATCCTCAACAAACTACAATACATTCAAAACTCAGCTGCCTTTCTGCTAACCCACTTACGCACCAGAGATCACATCACCCCAGTCCATCAAAACCTTGACTGAACAAAAAATCCTTTAAAACTCTCCTCATCACCTACAAAGCCTTCCACAACCTAGTCCCCTCCTACCTCTCTGACCTCCTGCACCAACATAATCCCACCTACTGATCAGATCTGCTGACGCCAACCTCCTCACCCCTCTCACCTGGTCCAAGCAGGTCGTGTCCGCTGGTGACATAATGTCTGTTGTTGTTACCGGGGCTGCTGAGTAAGAGCGCAAGTAAGAGTAAGAGAAGTTTTCTGTGAGGCATTGCGAGAATGCAGGAACTTTACACTTGTTCCTGACTCGTAGTGGAACATTACAGTGAGCATGTGTAAGAACTGTGAATAAATGGATTGCCAAATCTAAAGTTATACGCCCGTACGCACCTCAGTGGCTTATTTAGCTATGATAGTTTTGTTGAAAGTCATTTTGACCATGTGTGATAGTATGAATATTGTGGGAGAATGTGGTGGGCGGTTCTTGTGTGTACTATGAAATAGAATTTTGCCGGCACCACTGACACTACCTGTACATGGCACTACCTGTAACCAAAGTTAAAAACTAGCTGGTGAACATGGTGGAGCATTTAGCAGGACTTACAGCAGATTTGTCAGGTGGCCAGAAACACGTCTCCAAATGAATGCTTAAGATGCTCTGTAAGCCACGATTTGCTAGCATGTTCCCCATATCAACTTTATAAGGGGACAATGTGTCCTTGTATTTATAGCTTGTTGTGCTGCCTTCTGATAGCCAAAGCAAATCTGGTTTAACCAATCAAAACTGCTTTTTCCATCCTGGCGATCCACCAGGACAAGTTACATAAAATGCTCAATCATTTGCTTTTCTTCAGTCAAATCTGCCAGACAATCACGTTTAACATGTTGTTTATGCTGGATTATGTGGTATATATGATATACTTTTTGTAGAAGACACAGACTCACTCGCCTGACAACTTGTCTTCACACAGAGCGAACAACCTCTCAACAGGTGGGTTGGACCTTGAATGACCTCCTCCTGATGACGCATCACATGTGTGACTCAGGTAATGAGCGTCAGGTGTGTGTGTGTGTGTGTGTGTGTGTGTGTGTGTGTGTGTGTGTGTGTGTGTGTGTGTGTGTGTGTGTGTGTGTGTGTGTGTGTGTGTGTGTGTGTGCGCGTGTGTGTGCATGTGTCCGCGTGCATGCATGTTCAGAAAAGCAGTAATGATGAAGATACTGCTCTTTTAAAAAAGAATAATTTTCACTTACTGCTGTGAGCGCTCTGCTTTTTGTCAGGCCTTACAACCTTCATGACAATACTGCGTAGTCGCTCACTGCTTCCTGGTTATTATCATTTAACCACTCTTCCACTGACCAAGCGCTGTCTCTCTCTCATATGAAGTAATTGTAGCAGATTATCCTCACCCGACGCATCAGTCCTCTTTATCCTTGGCTCCTTCTCCATTCAGCAAATGACACACTTCCCCCACTCTGTCAGACTGCATCACTCCTTGAAGTTAATGAGTCAAAACTATCAGTCGTTTCGCTTTTAATTAAAAAACGGACAGAATGATTACATTTTTAATTGAAGCTGTCATTTTCAATTAAGATATGGCATCCTTGAGAAGCCCTCTCCTCTCTCAACTCTGTATTTATTCATTTATCAGCAGCCTTCTCAAGATGTTCCACTCAGAAATTCTTCCTCTCCTCCTGCTGTTAGGGATCCTTCTCGTTGGAGGATGGTGACAGAGGCCCTTCTGATGTCAAGCACTTCCACTGCTTTGCTCCATGTAGTATCTACATTGCCCATTATCAGCAACCATTCATCCAATGTTCCAAAGGCACATCCTGTTTACTAATCGGATATCATTTTAAAAGGCTAACTGAGAAAACATTGGAGAACCCTTTTGCAATTATGTAAGCACATAATGTAATCTGAAAACTGCTGCTGGTTAAAAAAACAATTCAACTGATCTCAGCTGGTATTCTGTCTACAATGGAGTGGAATGGAAATTTCTAAGTGACCCCAAACTTTTGACCGGTAGTGTATATATATATATACAGACATGGTGCATTATCCTGCTGGAAGTAGCCATCAGAGGATGGGTACATGGTGGTCATAAAGGGATGGACAGGGTCAGAAACAATGCTCAGGTAGGCTGTGGCATTTAAACAATGCTCAATTGGTACTAAGGGGCCTAAAGTGTGCCAAGAAAACATCCCCCACACCATTACACCACCAGCAGCAGCCTGCCCAGTGGTAACAAGGCATAACGGATCCATGTTCTCATTCTGCCAAATTCTGACGCTACCATATGAATGTCTCAACAGAAATCGAGACTCATCAGACCAGGCAACACTGTCCAATTTTGGTGAGCTTGTGCAAATTGTAGCCTCATTTTCCTATTTTTAGTGGAGATGAGTGGTACTCGTGGGGTCTTCTGCTGGTGAAGCACATCCGCCTCAAGGTTATGCGTGTTGTGGCTTCACAAATGCTTTGCTGCATACCTCGGTTGTAACGAGTGGTTATTTGAGTCAAAGTTGATCTTCTATCAGCTTGAATCACTCGGTCCATTCTCCTCTGACCTCTAGCATCAACAAGGAATTTTCGCCCCCCAGGACTGGAGCATACTGAATGTTTTTTTTTCAGACGATTCTTTGTAAACCCCAGAAATGGTTGTACGTGAAAATCCCAGTAACTGAGCAGATTGGGAAATACTCAGACCAGCCCATCTGGCACCAACAACCATGCCACGCTCAAAGTTGCTTAGATCACCTTTCTTTCCCATTCTGATATATATATATATATATATATATATATATATATATATATATATATATATGGAAGTGCTTGACATCAGAAGGGCCTCATTTTTTTTATGTTCCTTTTGTCAGTTCCCCTCCAATCCCTTCTCCCCACTTGCTTGTGGACCTTGCTTTCTTCTCTTCCACATTGCATCCCTCTCTGTCTCTTAGATAAATCATTCCAAAAAAAGATATGAAGAAATGTGTATTTAACTCTCATGCCATGATTGAGTTAGTTAAGTAGTTGATTTTATTGGCATTGCAACAAATTGTGTAAGGGAATTTGTTTGGTAAGCTCGTAGTGCAGACAGGACACACATGTTGAAATATATCACAGCTCATGAATGCTTAAAGTGCTCATATTATGCTCATTTTCAGGTTCATAATTGTATTCAGAGGTTATATCAGAATAGGTTTACATGGTTTAATTTTCGAAAAACCCCATATTTTTGTTGTACTGCACATTCCTGCAGCTCCTCTTTTCACCCTGTGTGTTGAGCTCTCCATTTTAGCTACCGAGGGAGACGTCTCACTTCTGTTCCATCTTTGTTGGGAGTGGCACATGCGCAGTAGCTAGGTAATACAAGAAGCAGAGTATGAGGGCATGCCACGCTAGCAGCTAGGCGAGCATTATAACGTGTGTTACAAAGGAAGTAAAGGCTGGACTACAAAGCAGTTTGGAGCAGTTTGTCAACAGTGTTTTCTGTTGGAGATGGTAAATGCCTTTGGGGTGGACTTTGGGCTTTTTCACTTTTTAAACCTATAACGTGCACAAAAAGGATATATAACACAATAAAGGAAAGGGGGAAAGCCAAAAAGCATAATATGAGCACTTTAAGAATGCAAAAATGCCAAAAGTAAAACTCGTGTAAAATAGAAAATGTATTAAAAATGAAGAAAGAATTAAGTGCAAACTTGCAGAGTGGCATAGTTCACCTTCAAGGGTTGAACATACTTCTTTAAAAATCAATGCATTTTGAACCAAAGTTGTCTTAATCTTTTCCCAGAAGCTATTTCTTCAAAAAGGTGGGATTCTGAAAGCGAGCTTTCTCTTAAAGCACTCAAACTCTTTTGGTTTCTTTTGGTTAGTTTCATAGATCAAGGAAATCGACGATTGGGAATAACCAGTGATTTTGGATGCTGTCTTAACTATTTCCTCAAACTGATTATTTTCTGTAGAGAACAAGCTACTCTGCCGAGCCAAACTTTAATGGGAAAAATACCCCAACTTTGGTTGAGCAAAAAATATATTTGTGATTTTTGAGGAAATTGCTTTCCCGTTCAAGATTGGCAGCAGATTGTAAAAACACACTGCTCTCTAGAAAGAGACTGTGGTGGGTGAATTAGTGCTGGAGATCTTTCTTGACAAATGTATGCTAAAAAAAGATCCAGGATGGCTGTTTGTTTTATTTGGTGTTAATGTGACATGTCTGTGTGGACTCTGATAGTAAATGTTATATTCATTTCATTTTCTTTTCTAATTTCCTTTTTTTTAAAGTCTTATAAAGCATTTTAAGCACTGAACTGTGAACCATGAATCTTTCATGTTGCTCAGCCAGCTATAAGACGTGACCTTTTAATAACAGATTAGGGGCATTAAAATATTAGAAAAATGCAAATGTACAAGACTGTGTGTTTTTATGTATTTGAATAGGGAATGAACTAGACACCATAAAGTGTGTATAAAGCACTCACTGCTGCATATTTATGCAGGGTCATTGCTGTAGCCAGTCAGGATGTAAATACAGGAGTTTCATTTGTTCAGCACTGTTTTTCTTTTGTATCTGTCCTTTTGTTGAAAATTGCAAGAAAAGCTTATTCAATTCTAAATGGACATCATGTCTGACAGGGTAACAATGGTAAGCAATTTGCTAACCAATGGAGCTGTCTTTATTTGTGTGCTTCCTGGTTGTCAGTGGAAGCAGCAATGTTTGTAGTTGGTGAAACTTGTTTGAGGATTGTTGGGTGGTGTCACACTTCACTGAGAATATAATTTATAAATAAGAACTCTAATGGCTTCTAAAGTAACATACTGTATATTATAATTCCACAATCTTAGCTTATGATAATTTGTGACATTAAGGTTAATAGCTCTAATAAGCAACTATAATTCCTTGTTGTAAAAGTGTATTGAACTTGTTTCCTCCTGTTTCAGTTAACTCAAGTTGGTTTTACATTTTCAAAACTCATAAGAAGACATTGAACTAATTATTTAACCTCAACATGTTTTAAGGCATCGAAGGAACTACTATTTTTTTAAGTTGAACCAGCTCAAAATCATTTACAGTCAGTAAGATTTTCACCTGGCGTTAAAGGTCCCATGACATGGTGCTCTTTGGATGCTCTTATATAGACCTTAGTGGTCCCCTAATACTGTATCTGAAGTCTCGAAAATTCAGCCTTGGTGCAGAATTACAGCCACTAGAGCCAGTCCCACAATGAACTTTCCTTATTATGTGCCATTTCTGTCTGTAGCTTTAAATGCTATTGAGGAGGAGAAGGGGGGGGGGGCAAGGTGGAGGGGGGTGTGGCCTTGACCAACTGCCACTTTGCTCGTTGGTCTCTCTCTCATGGGTGGGCCAAATTCTCTGGGCGGGCAAAGCAGAGAAAGGGGAGGTAACCAAGGGAGTAAGCTTTGCTTCAGAACTCGAGCCATCTATGGCGCCATTTTGTTGCTAACTGGCCATCACCTCCTGTTAGCATTCCGCTGACCGCCATTTTTTTTTTACGTCACTTGACTGCGAATAACTTTACATCAGAAATGTTTTAAGACTCTATTTGTCCGTTGTTTAGTTCCAAAGAAACACGACAATGTATAAAAGGCTTCATTACCTTGTACCTCACGTTATGGCTCCGTAGCAGACGTTTTTGTAAATATAAGCTAACGATTGTGTCATAACCAAGTGACTTACTGTCGCACAGTAGAGGAATTACCGTATAGTACAGGAGAAGCTTGCAGGCAGTTTAGACTTACATTAGCTGTTTAGGTTTAATTACTAATGTTAACTAGCATGTTAGTTAGCAATAATTAGCCTGTGCCCATGTTATCTCCTTACATCCACCTACACTCTCCGTATCTGTAAGATTGGGAATGATTGAGATTTCTCTTGGCACAGCTACCAGAAGACTTCCAACTTTCAGACACGTTGCTCACGTCACATTCTCTCAGTTGGAGGCTGCGCAGTAAAGCTGGCCATCACCGGAAAAGTGCTTCTAATAGCCTTCACTGGTCTCCGTCCAGAGCAACGGGGTCTATTGGTCCATTATATACTGTCTATGGAGGTAACCTTGCTCCTTATGACCTCATAAGGAGCAAGATTCCAGATCGGCCCATTTCATTTTCTCAACGGCAGAGCAGGATACCCAGGGCTCGGTTTACACCTATCACCATTTCTAGCCACTGGGGGACCATAGGCAGGCTGGGGGAATGCATATTAATGTTAAAAAACCTCATAAAGTGAAATTTTCATGCCATGGGACCTTTAAGTTGTTTTTAACTGAACATTATGGTGTTCGGCTGGAAGAGTGAAAATACACTGAAACTGCTCAATTTAATGTTTGTGTACAATCTAATAATACAGTGAGACATGCAGTTGCTGAGCACAATGCAATTTAGTTGTATTGTGTTATTATATAAAATACAGTAATTATCTATCATTATGTTTTACTCTGGAATATATTCCACACATTTCCATGCCTTGATCATATTTTTCCTTTTCTTCTATTCTTTATCCTTCACACCCATTCTCTCCTGTCTTTCCCTGGTCTCTTCTATTGTCTTCCTCTGACTCTCCTCTCCTCTGATTCTCCTCACCTCTCCTCTCCTCTGTGGCTCTAGCTCTTTACGGTCCATTTCCTGGCGAGGAGGCTCTTGAGTGCAGCCCGAGCCATTCTTTCCCTGTACAATGCTGTTTTCTCATTAACTCTTATCAAAGTTCATCTTGCATCCAAATGCTGTGGGTCGCTCAATACAGACTGCACTGAAAAGAGAAAATTAAAAAGACAAAGCAAGCTGTAGAGACACAGAGAGAGAGAGAGCCTGAGAGAGAGAACGACAGACAGAGAGAGCATCATGTAGATAAAGGATGGAAAAATAATGGTTTAATGGTGATTGAGGACGGGCAGAATAATCACTGCAGTCCTCTGACTAGACTGAGTATTGGTTTGATTTAAAATTGAACTGTGTTCATATCCGAAACTCTGATAAGCATGTTTTTTTTTATAAACCAATACTTTTCTTTGTCTGTTTGGATTTTTTGAAACTGGAAAAGAAGTTAGAGAAGCATAACTGGCCTGAGAAAATAATTAAATAGAATTCATAATCATAATTCAATCTCACTCACACAATAGAGGCCCTTTGATAAATGCCCTCATGTTATTTGCTTTCAGTCCAGTGTCAAAAGAGAAATGCCAATGCTCACAAACCACTACAAGTAGCATGGCAGAGATGAAACCACTTGCCAGTTCCAGTAAACAGAGGACAAAAACAGGTGGAGACATAAAACGAATACTTAGTGCAATCCTTACTTGATTTGTTCAGATGATTAGAAATCACCCTGTAATTCTGTCTGTAAGTATCATCTACCTCTCCTTATAAACATACACGGTTACTCCTCCTGTGTCATCAAATCCTACTGTGCAGCTGGATTTCCTCATTGAGATGTAAAGAGCGATAATTGGGAGACTGATTGCAGCCTTCAATGACTATCACAAGATGCTTAAACACATAAGAGCCCTATTTATAATAAGAAAAAACCCTGCTGTTTGATGAAAGCTTTCTACTTGTAATATCATCTGATGGCTTTTTTGTACTTGGTGTCTTTTGCTACCTTTGCATGCATATTATTCCCTGAGCTAGCCAGCGTACTGCTAACAGCCAACTTAACTTGTACCCAATTCCTCATTTTCGTGAAATCCTTGTTAATGGCAACACTGTTCTCCAAGACCGAATGACGTAATATTAGTCCGGCTTTACCGCCATGATTGACAGATAATTCTAAATAAGGAGCAGTTTGATGATACAACAGCTGATTAATTCATATTGCAAGCTCACAGGTCAAACTGTAATTGGGTACCGTATTTGGTTCTACGTTAAAGTAATTTTCTTTCTTTTGGTGAACAAAACAAGCGCAAAGAGCAACACCAACTATGCGTTAGTCTATCTCTCAACACTCTCAATAGTCAGGTCCAGACAGGTAAAACAATTTAGTTTTCTTTTGGTCTTTTTGAGAAATGTTTCGAGTATATAGGTTTTACACCTGTCAACATATTAATACAACTAATTGAAAAAATGGCCAATCATGAGATTTTCTCTTTTAAATAATTAAGACATATAGTTATTTTATTAGTTATCACAGAATGTTTTCAGATAGTTAAAACTGGGGGGGTGGGCTTCTAAAGAGGATGGAGAAATGTGTTTGAATTAGCTAGCAGTGGAAATAAAGAGAGGAAATGTTTTGGAGGGAAGGTGGCTGCAGAATAAATGAGGTGGGTGATTATTAGTAGTGTTGGTTAAAACAAACTTATCTGGCTCAATGGGCTTCTTCTCAGCTCAAAGCTTGCAGAGCCCCAAAGCACATATCCACTTTACTCACAGCTCAGTAGCGTGAACACTTTAAAAACCCCTTCACCCTCCATCGTGACTCTGCCTCAGCAGCCAGATAAAAGCCCAGAGGAGAATGTCTCATACCATAAACACCAGCAAAGAATTTAACCATGATGGATGGTGTTGGAGAGTGACTCTATTTTGCTCAGGAACTTTGTCCCCCAACTCCAATATTTAGGCATTTTCAAATCAATAACTCATGTTCCTGAGTCTGTGTACATATTGTGCTGATTAAACCTCTCATGTTATTTACTGTAGTGCAAACTGATTGTGCTCCCAAATCAGGCCTGTAAGGAAAATGATAGTTTAAGGGATTATATGTTCTTTGGAAAAAGGAAAATACAGCAACTAATGTGTGTGTGTGTGTGTGTGTGTGTGTGTGTGTGTGTGTGTGTGTGTGTGTGTGTGTGTCTTGGTATTGCTTAAGTGTGTTTAGAAGCAGCCTTAGGTCTTTGGGATGGCACTGTTCTGCTGCTCCCACTTTAATTGGCTGCTGGCCCCTCAGCCTCATCTGAATGGAGAGTCATTTAGGGACCTTTCACTCTCATAGAGGATTGTCGGTTGCCGCTGCAGGAGAAATTGCATTCCTGTTTCCATACAATGGCTGGTCTGAGTTGGACGGGGCAAGAGTATCACTGTCATTATCATGACAATGGAAGCTAATTCCACTGCCACTAGCGGCATTCTGAAACCCTCTGCAGCACTAGCTTATCAGGGGGCACCATGAGACCAGCAGGAAGCTACGCGAGCGTCGCGTCTCAGGCGAAGATTTACACATACAGTACACACTCACAGGCCGACACACACACACAAACACATTCAGGACCGATACTTTGTTTAGAAAAGCAGCCAAAGGCATGTACCACCACATCAGCAAAAAAAGTTTATTACACGGCACATCTCATATACAGTAGTGACACACTCTGTGGCCAGACATTATTCTGAATTAATCTTATGTTTTCTTCAACTTGGACATGATACATGTCTGAACCAGTGACATTGTAAAAGGCCTTTTAGTGTAAATAAAAATAAATGTAACCTCTCCCTCTGATCCATCAGTAGCTCAGTCATTACAAATGCATGTTGTGCAGCCACATATTGTTCATATCATCAGCAATTACATTTTCTATTAGGCTAAAGAGCTCAAAGTTTCCAAATCTGCCATTGATACAACTCACTAATATGAGGCTGAACCCACAGGATGGTTAGTTTAGTTTAGCATAAAGATTGGAAACAAGGTCAGTTATGCTAAACTATGCTAACTGGCTGCTGCCCCATATTTACTGTAAAGAGAGTGGTATCGATCTGTCTAATTCTCAGTAAACAACTAAATAAAAGTAATTCCCCAAAAATGTTTGAACTATTCCTTCAAGCTGACTGTATAGGGTACATTAGAGCTCATTTTAATATTCAACAAGTAAACAAACCTGACCAGCCTGTTTTTTGTGAACGCAGTGTGAGCCAGGTGCATGTGACGTGACATGAGATGTTTGAGGATGACTTTAAGCATCATGTCGAAGCACTGTTAACTTACAGAGGGGAAAATCTAAAATGTGTTGTTTAAAGTGGAAACTAATATCTTAAACGTAAGAGTGAAATAACTAATTTTCTAAGTAACGTAGAACCCTTTACACATTTGCATTACACATTCAAACATGTACAGTATATCAAGTACATCTAAACTACATTGATCTGTGTACAATAATTGAAAAAAAAAAAAAAAAAAAAAAAAAAACATTAGTGGCCATTGTCCCAACCAACATTTAACACATACTGCACACCTATTTTCACCCCTTTGAGAAATCCAGGTCATCTGCCATCCTCCCACCGGGCAATGTGCTCTGCAGCTGTGAAACACACATAAACACACACAACCTTTAGAAACAATGCAAATATGTATGGAATTTGGCATGTTGAGCACAAAAAGCACCAAACAAAGGAAAACCGTTAAATGTGTTCATAAATCCCCAATAATTCTTCAATTCTACTGAAATGTGGCAGTGATAAAACTGTTAATAATGTAAAACACAACATAGACTCATTTTAATGCATATGGAAACACACACAGTACTCTAGAGAAACATAGCTTAGTGTCTGCCGCGGGCTGTGTGATAGCCACTTATCATTTTATCACCAATTAACACAACACAGCAATGAAGGCCGGAAATTAATCTGATGGGAGAAGGAGGGCTCTGTATTCTTATAATCAGCTGAATTTATGCATTTTACTCTTTGTTGCTTCAGTGAAAGGTTGCTTTTATTTCTTGAGAGGAAGGGTGGGAAAATGATTGATGTAAGGATATTCACATAGGTTTAGCTTTGTTAATGACCTATATACTACTACAGATTAACTACATCTGATATATTATCCAACCCTTAAACCCTCTCTTGATCATGATCTTCTAGTCCTGTTTTACACTAACACAAACTACAAAGAGAGAGACATTAAGAGGTCTTCAAAAAGCCGGTTTTAAAAACGTCATTCTGACCGCATTCAAAGTAGATCGCTCATTCAGCTATAAGTGATCAATACCAGATTACACATCAACCACTTGCAAAGATGCACTCAAGTGGATAAAACTAAATATCTGCCACCGTCTCATTCCTTACGATCAATGTAAGTGGAATGTGTGTGTCTAAACACTGGCCTTTGTGGAGCTGACGCATATTGATCGCTCAAAGGCTCTGGCTGGCGAGGAATTGAGTTTCATTGATTTAGACTGAGTGCCATGTTTGAATGTGTAGGCAGGATCACACAGATCTTTCAATGTTGTGGACACACTCGATTAACATTTTAGACATCACCCTGCTGTGATTATCAGTGACAGAGGCTGTGAAATAGGTAATACTAATTATCTGGACACAGTAGACCACAGCAGGTGCTACTATCTAAACAAATACAAAACACTGTAAAGCTCTAATAAGTAATATTTTTTACATTAAACGCTGAATTAAATCAATGGGTAACGTGAAAGACTTACTTACAACCCAAGTCTGCAGGCGGCACTTTTGATTTAACTGTTTTAGTTTTCTGGTCTTCACATTTA
Source organism: Perca flavescens (assembly GCF_004354835.1). Taxonomy (NCBI): domain Eukaryota; kingdom Metazoa; phylum Chordata; class Actinopteri; order Perciformes; family Percidae; genus Perca; species Perca flavescens. The sequence continues at coordinate 26,167,973 of NC_041331.1, read as the reverse complement.
CTTTGTCTCATATCTCTCTCAGGAGTTGGTGGACTAGGGTGCCTACTTGGCTTAGGGGTTAAGGCACTGACCACAAACCACAGCATCTCTGATATTCTCTACTGTCATCTCTAATAATGGCATACAATGCTCCAAAATTATCAATTAAAAAAAAGAAGTTGGTGGACCAAACTGGACCTAAATGTTGAGAGAATAGTAAACTTCCATTCATCAATTGGATAGTCTTGTTGAATGTAAAATGTAAAGATGAATGAAAGAAAATTGTTTGCTAAAAGGTATTATACCTTGAGAAGTTGATGTTGGTTTCTGGTGGTAAAAATGGCCGAACATGACTGGAAACAGGCTGCAGGAGTCACTCAGAATCTATTTTACTGGGAATAGGTCAGCCACCTCCCATGATCCCTCTGCACCTTTCCCAGAATGGCCAGTCACCACCATCAGCACCAATCATACTCAGGCAAGGAAAATGGAGGTCGGGGCACACATATCAGCTGCATTGAATCCTGTTCCAATGGTACGAGATTTACAGTTTCGGGGCACAGATCTGTTTCACCATGAAGTTCAGAGCCTGGTGGTTTTGCGCATCAGTTGCAGCTGGACATACACTAGCATGCCAAGTTTAGAGGGAAATATGAGAGGACAAGCCAGTCTCCCTAGCAAATCAACTGTGACCATGAAAAAATGCAGCCAACCAACCATGCAGCCAAATGTGCATAGTTTTCAGAGGCAAGAGAAAAAGCAACACTATCAGTGATAAGCTATTTGGGTTTGTGCCCAAAGTTGAGAATGGCAAGTGTTAACTATTCTCAATTCCTATTATCGCCTACATCAAACGTCACATTTTTAGGGCGATCACATTGGGTGGTCATTTGTATAAAAGAGAACTCAACCTTCATCGCCTCAACACTTTCATCCACCCTCTCACAGAAGGAGCCTTACCATGCAGGCAAATGTATCGGTTCTGCGTTTTACATCGCTGGTCGTTCCAGTTAAAGGCACTTGACGCCTGCAGCTCGACACAGTTTCCAAAGCTAGACAGAGAAGGAGTAAGGGAGTGTCTACTGATTAGAACGCTTTACTGTAAAATTAAATCAGGAAAAAGTGTCAGACCAGTTTTGTTTGCTTGAATTTCTGATGAAGTGGTATGAAACAGGATTTTGTAGTTTTTACTATAGAAACTCACAAAGCAAAAAAACACAGATTTTTAAATGTGGCCAAATAGATTCAGTCTCACATATAGAAATCAGACATTAGTATACTGTAGTATAGTATTAGTATTTATGCATGACTACAGGTTTAAAAATAGTTCTTACTGATATAATAGTTTATTGTGAATTTGGTTATTATTGATAGATAGATAGATAGATAGATAGATAGATAGATAGATAGATAGATAGATAGATAGATAGATAGATAGATAGATAGATAGATAGAACAGAGGAATGGAGTGAGGGAGACACAGAAAGAGAGAGACATCTAGTGGTCAGACTGAACTTTGCAGGTCAGCCAACATCACTGTCCTGGTTCGTCCATATATAAAATGTTATTTATTTGAGACAGTGGATAATGTAATTTTAACATGAAAACTAATGAAAGACCAAACTACATCATGTAGCTCTTGCAGTAGTCTTCAAGTCATACATGTTGTAGATCCAAAAGCGTCACATCTGTAGATAAAAAAAAAGCCCAACGAAAAAAGTAATTTTCTACCTTTCAGATTATCTGTGTTTTGTTTGTTTGTTTAGCTCCATTTCACTTGGCCGTCTCTGTTTATGATGTACTCTGCAGTAGCTAATGTCTGTTAGTAAATGTGTCTCTTACCCTTGGTTGTCAGGTTGCCCAAAGGCAAAGCTGCTGAATCTAGGGATCTCTCCTGTGTCCCAGCGAAATGAGTCTTTCAGAGGCTTATATGTCAAACCTATGAAGTGAAAACATTGCTGTTTTTTTACTTCCACCTGGTAGTACATATGGTCCAAAGTACAGCAGAGCCTGCAATCTAATCTGGTAGTACTTCCCGGTGTTAGAAAACATTTATTTGAATGAATGAATGAAACAAGATGAAAGACTGTACCAATCCAGAAATTTCGTGTCTCAAAGTCAGAGTTGGTGACCTCGTTGCTCGTCTCCAGCTGACTGAGATAAAACGCCAGGATGTCCTGAACCTTCTGATTGTGGATCTGAGCTAGAATGCCCGCTCGTTCCTGGTGAAGTAAACAAAAGAAATAGTCACACTGAAAGCAGAATGTACTGTAAGTCCTTGTATGTAGATATATATGAGGTACAATGGCTGTAGAGCTTGTCTCACTCTCTCAGAGGGCAACACACACCTGTCTCTCACCTGGCAGTGACTCTTGGCTCCATAGTAGGTATCAGCTTCTGATGACACCATGAAGCAATCACCATCTATCATCACATCACAGCTGTGGAAGGGAAACTGCACTTTCTCTGTTGGTACACAAGCCACCAAAATATTCCAAAAATTAACAATAATGATGCTGAACATGCATTATGGCTCAGGTACAATGAACAGACTTAAATGTGTTGTAATCATTTAAGCCTTTACACATGTAAATGTTAATGAAATTTGCAGAATTGACTGATCTCATTAAGTGGTGTATGTATGACACGCCAATTCATATGCCATTTTGGGCATCCTATCAAGACGCGTACTCGCTTTTTAGCGTGTTTATCAATGCCCTTTGGCCTCCATTGATTTACATTATCTTGTGATTGCGTGTCAATTTACGCCGTAGCGAGCAGTATGAAAGGGCGAAAATCCGCGTAGGGAGGTTGGTCGGGGTGGTGGATGGGTCAAACACAGGACTTTCACCCAGGAGACCGGGGATCGTGTCCTGCGTTTCACGTTTCCTTTGGTTCCCGCATGTCGCATTTCCTACAGTCAACCGTCACTTTCTTCTTTTCCTAAACCCAACCCGCGTCTCTGTGTCGCTCTTACAATGTTGCCCCCAGCAACTGAATGGTGGGCGGGCTCAGACACCTCCCAAATTGTCACGTGACAGCAAGCTACCATGACGTATGTCCTCATTGTCAATACGGCGTAGACATACACACGGATAGTTCAAAATACGAACAGATAACACGCTAGAAAGTGGCGTGTATGTTTACGCAAAGTCATGATGTCACGTTGCCAGGGAGATTAATAAAAGAAACCCAAATCAAGTTACAGGAAATAATTCTGTTGAAACAGAATTTCTGATGCACAGAAATATAATTTACAGAGTAAGGTGTAAAACTGTGCCACTACTTGATATATACTGCAAATGTCATTACTGCTAAATGGTCTTTGTTGACAACATTAACAAGTCAATAAGCTGGTGCTTTCACCGTGTTTTTGTCATGTCACCAAACGTGGCATCCCTTAAGATAAAGACAGAATGTAGCAGCAACCAAATGAATTTCTTCAGGATGTGTGTTGAAACCATTCAAGTGTCTAGGAGTACAAATTGAGTTATATGAAACACAAAGAAGCACACTGCACTTACCTGCACACTCAGCACCACCATAGCCAACATCACACAAGCAAGAGCATTCTTCTTCTTTGAAATGACCGTGTACACACTGCACACTGCACCGTACTGAAAAACAGACACGTGTTACAGTGAAACCTGCCTCTCTGCTAAGAACATTCAAGAAAACAGACCAATTTAATAATGCCTGATAGCAATATGTATACAATCTCAATACTACTACACTTGATGTTGATGAGAGGTACCCTGGCACAGGCGTCCAGTAAAGCCCGGGTCACACGTGCACTTGCAGGATGAGATGTTAAGATGGCCGTGCTGACCACAGCTCATTCGACACGGATTCTTTGGAATCTCTGACAACAAATACAGGCACACCACCAAACGCACACAAAAAGCACACACATGCAATTTGAGCATCTTGAACTTGTACATCAGATCATTTTACCCAAATAAGTTGTCAACATCACCACAGCAGAACTGTGATTCTAGTTGAATGATATAGGCAGAATACCATGGAACACTCAAAATGCTTCACGAATGGCAAACCTGCATTTAAAATAACTGGTAGAAACAGTGAACGAAACATAACATTGATGGTAGATGAGAAATGGGCTTGAGGAGCGTAATGGACATAACAACATTGGACGTAGTAGTAGTCGTGGTAAATTCCATTTTTATCCCTTGAAAATACAATGAGTATGACATACCAATGTCTTACCACATAATCCACCTACATGGTCCCACAGTCTAAAGCAGCCAGACATGGAAGAGGTGCAGAGAGAGCAGTACAGGCCCGTCTTATAAGGCATCACCAGCTGACCATTCACCTCCCAGTTACCCCTGCATCAACACAAATGTATACTACAGAACATATAAACTAAAAGACACAAAATCACACAAGATCTAGAGTAGCAGCAGGGGAGCTAAAAGCACATTAATGTTCAAAATGTCAAATAAAATATCCACACAGAACAGGGACTTGATTTTACAATAAACACATTCTAAGGCCTTCACACAGGTAGCTGTATTAATATTATCTTTTTAATATGTACCAAGGACTCCCTGGAAATTAGTATTGACCTTTCATATCGGTATTGACCTGTTTTCAACAAGCATAATAATATGTGAGCTGGATTGCAGAAAAAATTTTTTTTTTTTTTTTTTTTAAGTATTACATTAATTTGCCACTTTTATAATATGCTGTTCCCAGATGAATTTAACATTTCATTTCAAAAGTGTGTAATTGTTACCCAGGGTAATATGCACAGACAAACATCTCCCAGAGGTCTGCTTCTCTCAGACACAGCTGGCTGGCACAGCCCACGTGACCCGAAGAGGCCCACACCAACTACACAACAACACAAGGTTGGACACACTACATCAGCACTTTTAAAGAAAAAACACAAATATGAATGTCTGTGAGGCGTCTGTAGTAAGTATGACTCCACACAAACATAGGTACAGTTTGTATCTGCTTGGTAATACCTGTGTATAGTGTTGACAGGTGGCGTTCTCCCTACATTGCCCACTCAAGTAGAGAAAATTTTTTCCCTCCTCAAACCAAGAGTGAATGGCATCAGAAAATGATGTGACACCATAAGCAGAGAGATGTGTGTTCCAGCCAACATGTCTGAAAGATGAGGAGTGTTGAGGAGGCGAGTCTATGTGACACGATGCTGCCCTCTCCTTTGCAAGTAACGCCAACTTCTCATTCCACTCCTATAAAGACAATAATAATATTTAATGATATCATTACAGATCTTTCATTTTTAACAATTATAGTAAAACTCCTTAAAGGGAAAATGTAATTTTGTTTCACATATTTTAGCCCTCTCTGTCAGGATCTTACATGCAGACAGGGAAGGTCTAGCCAATTCCACATAAATAATGAATAATCAATTATTTATTTAAATTAATAATTAGTTAGCAATCACATCAATAATTCCATCATCAACTCATTTATTTATCAAAATATATTAGTGGGGTCCGTTCAGGAACTTTGGGTTCAACATTGCAGGGGGTTGAGATCTCCACTTTTAAGCAAAATTGAAATTTTGAACATCAAACATACTTTTCTGCCTTCAATTTGTGCCTTTTCTGCATCAACTTATGTTGATATTAAATGTCTTTATCTATGTAAAGGAAATAATAATATGTTTTTGGGGTGGGTTGCACTGGCCAATTTTGAACATTAAGGAAGGTCATATTGTACTTTGTAGATATTGATTAAAACTGGATGAAAGGAAAAACTCTTTGGCATGAAGGTCATTCCTAATAGTACATGAGTGATTTTCTTTACCCGCTTAATCCTTTTCAGGGGTTGGAGCCAATCTTAGAGTACAGCAGGCAACAGGCAGGGAGACACCTTTGGGCAAGCTGCCAGTCCATGGCAGGGCCAACAAACACAGACTGACACTCATTGTGTGCTACGTACTCGTATAAACACTTCACTAAGTGGCACATTTTCTAAGATTTGCAGTGGTTGATTCAAATAAACAACACACAAACTTTCCACAATCAATCACTCGGCCAAATTTGCTGTAGTACTCCTGTCGCAGAGACAGCAGAGAGTCAGGGTGTACAGACGCACTTCGAAAACCATCTTGGTGAGCACAGGGTAACCCCAAGGCTGTGTCTTGAGCCCCCTGCTGTTCAGCCTGCTCATCCATGACTGCTCTGCCCGTTTCAACACCAATCATATCATAAAGTTTGCTGATGACATGACAGTGGTGGGTTTGATCAGCAATGATGATGTGTCTGCATACAGGCGGGAGGTAGAGAAGCTAACATCATGGTGCAGCTTAGACAACCTCCATCTAAATGTCGATAAAACTAGGGAGATGGTCATTGACTTCAGGAGGGCGTTAACACACCATCACACGCCACTGACCATTGGTGGTGCCACTGTGGAGAGAGTCAACAGCATTGTATGAAAACATGCTACGTATACTAAATGAATGAAATGAAACAATTGAGTGAAGTTGAATTAACTGAAGTTGAAAGATTATAATTTTTCCATTTCAACTTTCTCACTTTTTCACCATCTTTAATTTTATGGTATTGCACCGCTGACTGATTATTTAAACTTTTTTGGGTAGCACTTTCTAATAAGACACACTTCATTTAGGGTTTATCAATTGTAAATAATAGCTTCATCAGGGGTTTGTACATCATTTACTAATGCTTTGTAGATTAGTAGGAGTATTGTTGGGTAATAACACATTATTTAGTAACCAATTGCAGAAATGTGATATATTTTTCAGTAACTTATAGTGAAAGGTGGAAATTCCGTAATTACCGTTCTTAATCCCAGTAACGCTCTTTTACTTTGACATTTTGTGTGGTCAACTTGTTTCTCAATGGGAGTTTAACAGAGGGTTGATATTACTTTGGTCTCTCTGCCTCCAGTGGAGAAAATTGGCTTCCATAAAAACCACCTTGTTTTGTTGAAAAGATGTCTGAACTCTGCAGCTAAACAGTTGGGATGGGACCTCTGGAGTCTGTATATGTATCATAAGAAAGGTTTAGTTACTTATAAACCCTTTATACATGGTACCTTATTAGAAAGTGCCTCTAAATAATCTAATCAAATGTCTTTTTGTGTACGGTTAGACAGAGTTTGGAGAAACAACATCAGAGGTATGACACTGATGTGTAGTGTAGGAAGGTGAAGCCCCCCCTGAGATCATTGTTCACTCTGCTCTCTGATGTCAGCCAGCCAAAGCTCACACTTTGATGCCACCAGAGGTCACCGGGCAATAGTTCATCTATGACATTTCATTTCAAAGCACGTCATGTTGTATCTGCTGTGAGATTTAAATGTCTCATTAAGAAAAATTAGAGTTCATCCGTCTATCTATCTTTGTGGCACTATCAACAACTGCTCACTGTTGTGTACCAAATTAGCTAAATCAATAAAGCTCCATATTTTACTGTGAAGCTCTGCAGATCAGTTTTTTCCAACCTAACTGCATTACAATGAAGTGCTGGAGCTTGAGAAGTTCTGAGAGAGATTAATAAAATAAAATCTCACAAACAGAAGTCATGATTTACATATCAAAAGTAAGTACTTTAATTTCTGTCTGTGAGACCTCATTATACTTTCTCAAACAAAGAAACCCTGCAGACAGGGGTACGAAAGGGAGGAGCATCATTCATTCCTAAAATATTGGTCATTTATCTCACCCTGAAAGCAAAGCCTAAAGGTCTATATTATAATCACTTCAACACAATCTCACCACGATGCTTACTGGTTCGTTCTTATGTGAAAAAAACCCTTATTCAGACATTCACAAACACAGCCGGAGCCTTGAGCCTCTTAACGTTTATCAGTAAAGCTCTTTAATATGCCTCTTCAGCTTGGCAAAGCTTGCTCTGAGGGTTTTCGTCGGGAAATTACCTGTAATAGCAGAGTTGAGAATGCAGAATTATTATCCACTTCCTCTTTTTCTCATTACTGCCTTATCAGTTGAGAACAGTTCTACGAGGCTGAAGAGCAGTCGAAGAAAGGGGGCTCAGACTGTACGAGTGGCTTTGAGGATGTAATCTATGACAAAGTGACAGTTTGCCCTGGCACAAATCTCCTATTGGGCCCGGAGGATAGCTAGTGCATTGTGAATTCCATTATCCATCGTTACCGCTCCGTCATAATCACATGCATGCGAGACAGTTGTGCAGATAAGTACTGTATGGCGAAGCAATAGATGGAATAAGATAGGGAGAGGATTTATTGTAGCTGGGGTGTTTTGCAGAGGGTGGGATTAGAGAACCTGAGTCACAAATGAATATTAAGAATTGCTGCACATTCAGCAACACTTGAACCCTCTAACTGCTCTGTCAAATTTATGATTGCATTTTGTGTACAGTATTTCACTTATGTGTGTTGATCATCAGTACTAAAAGAGTAACAAATTAAAATGTTGCTTAGTTTCATTCTTATTCTGGTAAAAAAAAAAAAAAAAAAAAAAAGAAATTGGTATCATTTCACTGTGTGACCATCACAATCCCACACGCAGCTAATTGGTTTTGGCTTCGTTCTGACTGTCCACTATCACTCAGCATGCAGCAGAGCAAAACAAATGATGCACTAACACTATTATTTCACACTGTTGGGACTATTAACACCACAGAGGAAGACAGTTCAACTAGAAACCTTTATCCATGCCTTTGTTTAGTGATTTTGTGAGTTGTTGAGTTGTTGTTGTTGATGATGATGATGATAATGATGATGATGATGATGATGATGATGATGATGATGATGATGATGAGGAAGACAGGATGACAGTAACAGTGCACGCTGTACGTGTAGCTTGTTGTTGTTGATGATAGGGTGATGATATGTCTTGCCTGACGTATAATTGATGTACTGTATGCCATACTGTAATCTGCTGTGTATTCTGTGTGCTTTTTATATGTATCTATGTTTGTATGCTTTATGCCTGCTCTGACACAAATTGCCCTTTACTTGAGTATTTCCATTTTATGCTACTTTATTCTGCTACTCCACTACATTTCGGAGACAAATACTGTACTTTTCACTCCACTACATGTATCTGACAGATTTAGTTACTTTGCAGATTCACATTATTAATACAAATTATAAATCAACTAATACATTATGATTTAATAGATTAAGCTACTCAGCAGTATATAAAGTTATCAAACGTATCCATACCTTAACCAGCTACAACATTAAAGTGACAAACATTAATGCATCACTAATTAATATCCAGAAATATGATATATGAATCTGAAATGGGCCTTTCTGCATAATAAGTACTTTCTGAACCAAATTTCCGGACTTTTGGCACTTCAAGCTGTTCAAAACAGTTGGCTCACATCCAGGTAAAACAGGGTTGCACATCCTCACACAACACATGTCTGATCATTACTGACAACTACAACATCATCATCATTACTGTTTTTCTCTGGGTTTTGCACTGAAAACTGCAAGCTCATTTGAACTCAAAAGCATTTTGGTTAAGTCTGCCACACATGGCCAAATATCTTCCATGAGTGGAGAGAGAGAGAGAGCCTACAGCTACAGAACAGTAACTCTTGACAAAAGACAAATATGTACTGCAGAGGAAGACTAAACTTTGGTGTGAGAATCAGTTACCGTGGAGACAGTGTAAAACTACCATAAACTCACATTTATGTGACAACATTCATGCCATTCAAACACACACTTAAGAAGCAGACAATGTATGCCACAAACCATTTTTTGCATGTTAGCTGCCATGGGTTTGACTCGGCTGCGCAGTCTATTGTGCTGGGCAACAATCTGCGAGTGGTCCTTCACCCCGAGTCCTGGAAGAAAACAGAAACACTCATTTAGTAACTGTGCCTCTACTGCTGTCACCATGGCAACAGAATGCAAATGTGTTGGCGGGATGTTTGAGTGTGTGTGTGTGTGTGTGTGTGTGTGTGTGTGTGTGTGTGTGTGTGTGTGTGTGTGTGTGTGTGTGTGTGTGTGTGTGTGAGTTTGGAGCGTGGGTTAATACAGTCTGTCACTAACAATTCAACTCAAGGGTCAGCAGGGTTAAACAAAGTTCAAAATTCCTAACTATATTTTTGTTGCCATGTACATATGCATATCTATAGCTATAATATCTGGGATGACATATAAACTCCAGATTCTAGCAGTATAATGGGTCCCATTCTTAGTTGGATATGCTCCAAACATGAAATCTGCCTCTATGATCAAATAATATCCACTATGTATATATTTATATTTGGATCATGTCCTGAAATATTCTGGCAATAATATCTCTGTATTCTTGTTTTTTTTCCGCAGTGTACTGTAATACATGGACAATAAATAATGTATTATAGCTTTGTACACTGCTCATAGATAAAGGGGTTGAAGTTAAGTGTTGCCAATGCCGAATAAATCTCATATTACATTAAATTAGGCCTGAGATCCTTAAATCATTCATGTAAGGACATATTGTGGATTAATTACATTTTAGACTAAACTTTAATCTGCTTTGCTCTAATTAATCTATTTCACTCCTTTAAGTTACTTATTAGCCTACATCTGAGCACATTTCACTAAAAAATTAAAGAGTAGAGAGTTAGTTCCCCAGTGATGGGTTGACAATTTTGCCTTGTGTTTGGCAAACTGCCATCAAAATGCTCATTTTAAGCTGATGCCAAACCTCTGTAGCACAGCAGCCAGTGACAGTAAAGTTGTGCGGCTGGTGCTTTGCCAGATGGATTTGGACAGCTAAGAAAGCACACTCGAGTCCCCAGCTTACATGATTGCAAAAACTTCCACTTATAAAACAGGATTCTCTTCTCTTACACTTACTATAACTGCTATAACTTAAATAACATCAAGGAAAAATGTTCTGAAATCTATTTAGCAGTCAAAATGTGTGCTAGTTGATAGTGTATCCTGCACTACGAATTCTAGAGGAGGCTACTGTCCCTCGTGGCCACCTGACTCGCGCACAGCTTGAAGTGTATTTACCGGGGATGGCGGACTTCTGGAGCTCCGGTGTTTCTGGGATAATCCGGTTCGCGTGGATAAACGGGAGCAGCAGGCACAAAACGGCAAACTTGGACGCTGTTCTAGACACCATTGTGAACTCCTGAAATGTCTCCAACAACAGTGCCCACTTTGCTCACAGTTATCCTGCCTTCCTGCTCATCTCCTCCCTCTTTTCACTTCAACAGCTTTCACACCGGTCTGCAGCGCAGAGCACATGTCTCACATCAAAGAGAGTCCACTATATTCATTATACAGTAGACTCGCTGTAGAGTTTTGATGATCTTTTAATATTTTATTAAATCATTTTTTTTGTGTTCAGCCTTTTGACCAGTTAAAAAAACAGCTTAAACGTTTTGTAGTGATTCCAAATATGCAGGAACAATGGAGGATAATATAAAAGAATAAAAAAGAATATTTCAGGTTAACATTTTTTCAGGCAAAAAGACAACATATTCTATATACCTGCAGGTTACAATTTGGCTAGGTTACTGTTTTATTAAACTAACAAAAGTAAAAATATGTATACATGATTGAATCAAATGCACTTCATTTCCTTATATTATGATTTTCTGACCATAGTTTGGTTTCTGAAATTGTTGCATATCTATATGAAGGTTATATAGCCTACCGTATGGCCCTTTTCAGAGTGCACTACATTTATTTTTCAGCTATTGTCATACTTAACAGATCATGATTTAAAACACAAATCACATTATCAGCTTATAAATGTGTTGTTATAGATGCACATGTACCCCCCCACAACACGTGACAAAAAAGAGCTTAACTCTTGGTCAAGTGTGAGTGTTCATCATTGTTAAATGAGGGGAAGTTTGTTTTGAGAAACTGACATCCATCATTTAGATGAATCACTACAGATGAAGCTCTCTTCCTGAGCATAAGCAAAATCTGTGATGTTTTTCAAAGTGTAGCAGACTATGAGGTGGCAGATGGTACAAAATGACCAGATATGTGTGAGTTTGGAAAGGTACAGGGTGGAGCTGTCTGGCTGTCTGGCTGTCTGTTTGGACATGCTGGTGACAATGTTTTTATTATGGACCCAGTGTGGGAAGCATGAATCATGCTTCGCACATTGTGGGATGACTGCAAGTGACACAATTGACTCACACTCATCTCTCTCCCCTGTGGGCAGAATGCATTTTAATCCCCAGTTATTTCTTATCTCTTTGATTTTGCTGCATCATTTGTCTGACCCAGATGAGCCAAACAACAGCTATGCACACAATCTGCGCTCAGTCAGACACGGCCACCCACTAAGATGATTTCTCAGGTGAGTCCAACAACCAGAGGAACTACCGTAAGATTACTTCCTGCTTGAGCTCAAAGCAGTACTCATGAGCCCGAGCCTCATCATTAGTTTACTCTCTGAACTGCAGTGGTGTTGGCTGAACAAATTCCATCTACACACGTTCTCTGCAGCAGCATAGTTCAGTTGCAAACTCACCGTGAGACACACTTACCATGTCATTTATATGATCAGATTTTCCAATTGATGCAATTTTATTTCCTTCACAGCCGTTGACTAAAAGAAGATGCTGTTGATACAGACAACTAAAGTAATTTAAAAGCCATTATTACTTTGCTGGGATTGTCAGCCAGGATAGATGCAACCTGACTGCGTGATAAACATTTTTCAATAGCAAATTCACATACAGGTTTTTATACTGCATATATACCACACCCACATACATACAAATGGTATTATATACAGTATGTACTGTTATGACTGTTGCTGTTTAAAAGTCAGCTGAAGATTGCTGAGTTTAAAAAAGCAAATGAGAGATGTGTAAATGTTTTTATGGTTTGTAAAATAAACGAATGCTTTATTTTTCACCTGTAACTCTCCATTGTGCCATCGGCCTTCAATAATAATATATTCTGCAGAGGGAAAATAAATATTTACTATCTGTCATCTTCATTAATGTTTTTATATTTCCTGACTCCACTGTCATAGCTATATCGCCACCCAGAACCCGTTGTCATGATATACAGCCATTAGGTCAGGTATGGCCCTTTGTCTGATTTTGTTCAGTTTAACTAATATACAGTACAGGAATGCATGTATGAATATATTCCTGTAGAGGGCACAGCTTCTCTGTAGCGTCTCTCCATCACTAGCAATGACCACAGTGTCCATCACAGGTCACAAATGCAGCATTCTGGTTTCAAGTTGAGCTGACAGATCCTATTGTCGAATCAGTAAGATGATGTATAGTTATAAATAAATACAAAGTTTAGAATATAGATATATATTTTAACCTTTTTATACAATATACATATGTAGTTTTCATTTAACATTACTGACAATATTCTCTTGTTTTAGTCAAAAAATATTGCTGTAAACAAGCCTTAAACAATATCAGATAAGATTTAAAAATAAATAAATAAACTATTGATAGCAGGTTATGATTCTCATGACTATCATCTCACCCATGATCCAGAACATCTTTACCAGCAGAGCTCAGTTTTCTTCCACTTCTGTATAAACAAGATATAATCTAAGCTGCTTTGACCGGAGAGGAAGTGCACACCAAGTTAAGTAAAGGGATAATAATGTGGTCACATTTTTCTTAAAGTCTCTTTTCCCTGATTGGCTCCTGAAGAGTAAACCCAACATTCCTCAACGGTTCTCTGCAGCAGCTTTTCCACTATGGTCATTCTCTCACCTGGAGTCCATGCACGCACTCAAAGTTCACACTGCCTGCGACTTCTGACACATTTGAGGACTGCGCTTCGGATTGGGATCAGTGGAAACATGATTACTGCAATTGTCATCACCTTGTTTTGTTTCTGCTCTCTCCATCCTACTTTTGGACAGGTGAGTGAATTCAACGTCACAGGCTAATGTAGTTGGGTGTTTTTAGAGTATATGACATAATTTCAATTAAGTTGAAAGGCTTAACACATGCTCACAAAGACAGCTCTATTCTGTTCTATTTAATTGATTACAACATGCCTCTTAAAAACGTAATCATGCATGGCTTAAAAGGCAAAAACTGCACACAAAAATCTCAGTAACCTTTATCATAACAGCTCTTACTGTGAATGCCCTTGCTTGGCATTACATAGAAGATTTTTGACAGAGCAAACCTTGATTCACCTTTACTTTGCATGTAAGCTTCAGAAGCAAGACCCCAGAGGCTCCAGTGAATGAATACACTCAATATATATCTTTACTTAGATCTTCAATGCAATCCTGCTAAATGTTTTCAAAAAGCTGCATCTGTCTGTGAATGACTCTCTTTAGACCTTTGCTTGCTGTGCATGTGTGTTACTGAAACATGGCCACATATTTTATTTGTTTCTAACATAAGGAAGAATGAGAGTGGGATGGTTTAGGTGTGTATGTATGTGTGAGGGCAAGATTAAAGTTGCATTTCAGTGTTTCAAAGTTGTAACTCTGGTTAGATTTAATAGTACAGTACTGACATTTTGAGCTCCAGTACTGCATGCCTCCTCTTAACATGAAGCCATGTGAAATGTCGCTAAGCATAGGCAGAAAGAAGCCTTTGACAACTGTACTATAAACACCAGCCACCCCCACCGGCTGACTGAAGCCTCTCCAAACCCCAGTTCTGTCCAAATCAGAAAGGTGTTTTCAACAAATATTGACTCTTCTTACATAACCCTGGCTGGACGAAACACTAATTGGTTGTCTGAAAACATGCATGAGAGGACAGGGCAGAAGGCGTAGAATGACGCTGTTGAAGAGGACATGGCTGGAAAACAAGTCAGTGCCACTCCCTCGCCCCTGCAGCCAATAAAAAGGGAGGTTGTAGCACAGTTGATGTTTATGCTGAGGGCGTTAATACCCTGTACTGACCCCGACCCCTAAATCCAGCACATCATAAAAAAGCAAGTTAGCTGTTGCTGATTTCATCCCCTCTTCTAAAATGACTATAACTTTCTGTAATCCACACGGGGTCACACCTAAACGTCACAAGAATATTAAACCTTCAGAGAGTGTTCCTGTGTTTATGACTGAGTTATAGTATCTAGCTTTGAGAGGAGGAGGTTGCTGCTTGCAAATACTTACAGTGGCCAAACATACTCTGATCCTTCTGCATTTACTCGCTCATATAACAGCCCAGCCTCTGTACTGCACAGGTCTTCAAGGGCCTGACTCCTTCAGCAGGCTTTCATTTGTTTACATGCAGTGGAGCAGACTCTGTTTTTCAAGTTTTGATTAGAGCCTTGATTTTATTTCATACTGTACTTTTAATTAAACCATCTACTTGCATAATTGAGTAAATAGCGATAGATTTACTTTGTTGGGGTAACCTCAGGTATCCACGTTTTAGGTTATTTTTGGCAAAATTCAGTATCAGGCGCAGGGAAAATGTTTGTGTGTAATTATGTAAGGTAATCTGGTGGCTGAAATTTCAATCATAGACAGAACTGTGCAAAGAAAGACGGAAAGAAAGTGCAACACAATTGAGCGTGATGAAATGGAGAATTGGTGTTGACTACAGAAAGCTTTTTGTAGGTTACTACATTTTTTGACTCAGACACTATCATCAACCAAACATAATTTTGAGTCTTGTGAATGAATGAAAAGTTAGTTCTCTGGCTAATACATCAATGACATCACTGGCTTGTGGTCATGCGGTCTCTTTTTTATGTCAACAAATATTTATTTTGAACTTACCTGTGCCAGAGAAGTAGCTTTTCTCTATTCATTAATTCATAAAGTCAGCAAAACAGTATTCCCTTTTAAGAAAACTCATAAGAAGTTTAAAAGAAAGTGTATCTGCAGCTTTGAAGATCCGAATAGTAACACTATGTATAGTACAGTGCAATACACTCTTAAATGCTCCTGTTTTAACAAAAATCATTAACTTCTCATATCAACATCATTGAAATAAGTGTTTACAATGATGTGGTTTGTAAAAAAAAAGAATTGATACACGCATAGATTGATCTTGTTAGTGAATTACAACCTTGAAGAAGTTGTTGTGAAATATTAATCCACGCTTAATGACATTAGTCACCCCCTCTGTTTTGTTCCAGGACTGCCCTAGTAGACAGGAAATACAGGGCTCTCTAAAGCAAGTCCAGAAGCTTCTCTCAGCCCATGAAGCCTCTTACTTGCAGAGTCTTCGCAACCTAAAGAAGAAAATAAACGTGTTGCAGAGCAGCACGGGGAAGCAGACCACAAGAGTAATCAACAGTAAGCAAAACCCTCGGAAAGACTGATTAAATCAAATGTCAGATGTTTGCATATCTATTTATTTCGTAATATTATGATATTGTGAAGCAGGGGCAGCTTATAAACTGTCTGCTCCTTCTCGAAATTATCCTGTATTATTTTTTTTTGGTCTTTGGTAAATTCTAATTGTTTGTGTTTTAATTTTGTGTTTTAATTTGTTTTGTTTTCTTTTGCAACATTGTTTGAGATAAATAATAAATCAAATCAAATCAAATATCTGCCATTGTGCTTTTTTTCAATCACATTGAGGTACCTGCCCAAAACTGGACGCGCCTATCAATGGGAGGAAACTCGGCAAGTCACACGGCGTGGGCCATGAGGTTCACGTTCTGTGTGACCCTGGTTATGAGCTTGTTGGATCAGAGAGCAGGGTTTGTCAGGAGAGCCTGACCTGGAGCGGCCAGCAGCCCACCTGCCGAGGTGAGAGTCCAGCGCTGATCGTCTGCTACCTGGCCCTCACTGTGATGGTCACTTTCTCCTCTGGCTCCTCCTCATTCCTCTTCCCATCAGTGTCTCTCCTCTTCTTTGCCTTGACCATCACTCATCCTGTTATCTAACCCACTGATCACTTTTACAACCTTGTCATCGCCCTTTTGTAAACGTCCCCTCTCCTGCTCTCTATTGCCATTCCTCTTTTTGTGCATTATGCATTTTTTCTATGTAGAGATACATTTCTCAGGTGACTCATGATCATATTTCCTCTTTATGTACTGTGGTTAGTTGTCGAGAGAGCTTGTTGAATGGCGTGACATGCGATATTCCAATCTGTATGTCCTCTGACAGCTCGCTGACTTTAAGATAACAGCTCAAAGGCTGTTTGATCAAGACAGGGTTTGCCCTACACTAACCTTAACTCATCTGCTCCATTTCTTTCTCATTCACTCTCTAGCATGCATATGCAATGATGTCACATCCTCTTATCTTCAAACAGCAAAGATATTCAGTTGCATATGATCTTTTGTATCTCTAGGAGGTTCAAGTGTAGCAATGGAGTCGCTTTGTATAACCTTCCTTTCTTTCTTTTTTTCCCAGACATCAATGAGTGTGCATCCTCTCCGTGCCAGAACGGTGGGACATGTGTGGATGAAGTTAACCACTTCTCTTGTGTCTGTGCCAAAGGCTGGGCTGGAGCTACCTGCCAGAGCCCCACGCCAACATGTAGGTAAAATCGGACCACACACACATATTAAAGTTGTAGTGCATTTAACACTTGCAATACCTGAGGTTTGGGTCTTGGGTTGCACCAAATGTTTTGATACCTTAATATTAGGAGATACATACAACAAATAAATATTCCACACTTTACTGCAGGGCATATTTCTTATAGGCTAGTATCCAAATCCCCCCAGTCTGCTGCTAAAGGAGATTATATTGGCCAGGAGTTTTGCTTGCCAATACAAACCAGTGCTACATACCACAAAGTGGGTTTTATTAAATTCCAGCTTGAAGTCCAAAGCGATGCTGGTTGAGTGGCAGTGGTCTACTTCCTGATGTGTATGGTGGACTATGAATCTCTGGAGCCCAGTTTGTTTTGTTTTTCTCTATTGAATTGATATTTCCATGCTAACATATAGTTTGGTTTCTGTAGGTCTGCTGTTCATTAGACAATGGCCCACTCTGTGGGCTCTATTTATCTTAGCTACAATTCATCATGTCACAATCGTGGCTAGACTCACTCACTCACTCACTCACTCACTCACTCACTCACTCACTCACTCACTCACTAAGGAGTTTTGCACCCATGGATACGTGGTGACAAATCATGTCAGACGTAATGACTATATATCCACTATGCAGGCGACTATGATACAGGATTTCTGAGGCCAATATCAATATTTGGGTTTTAAAATTATGATAATCTGACATATATGATTATGTTTCTGTTTTTTTTTTGCATAAACATTTTGCTGGAAGGAGTCCTTAAATTAAACAAAAGCAACTGGACTTGGTAGAAATTCTTGAAGACGTTTTGCCTCTAATCCAAAAGGCTTCTTCAGGGACTCCTTCAATACATTTTTTTAAAGAATTTAGACAATAATATGTACAGAGCAGGACGTTTTACTGTTAAAATAAACTTGTCAGTGCTTTCTCGTAGACAAACTATAATGTCGACACAGCTTATATTGCTGTAGATTTTTTATTAGCCTAGTACTAGCAGAGACAAACCGTCTTTATTAAAATAACATGACATCATGTTATCTGTGTAAATAGGTTAAGGCTGAGTGATGCCAACATTTTCACATGGTGATTTTGACTTGCAGACAAATTTCAGTATAATTAAAAAAGTAAAACAGCAGTCCAACTGAATTACATGAATCTTAAGCATAGGATTGTTTTCATGAAATAATGATGAATTTGCACATTAAGATTATCTGCACATTGGATTAAAGCGGACAATACTTAATTGGACTGAAAAAAAATGCAACTTTGAAATAACTAATTACAGCAGGGAATGAAAACAAGTACTTTTTCTCTTTCCTGTCTTCCTCATTCAGTCTTTGTCACCATGACAAACACCTCTGCCGCCACCTCCCCTGCCACCGCTGCTGCTGCTACCTTGCCGGCTGCCACCACTGGGCCCTTTGTCCGTCCATCACGTTGCACTATCGTGCAGGGGACCACCCACTGCACCTGTGAGCCAGGATACACCATCTCTGGCAGGGACAGCAACACCTGCACTGGTACGACTAATACCTGCCTAAATACCTGACTAAATCTAATACATACATTTAGGTTTCCATGTGGGATGTCAACTGCGTGTGCGTTGTTCACTTCTAGATATAGATGAATGTGAGCTGTTTCATAATGGCCAGGCTGGGAGACTGTGTTTACATACTTGTGTTAACACTCCTGGAGGCTACCGCTGTTCCTGTCCCGTTGGATACAATGTGACCCGCGATGGACGCAGCTGTAAAGGTGCATTTTTAACATGTTGTTTCACAAATTTCTGTAATACCAAATGTTGCTGATAAAACTCAAAACAACAACTATAATCACCTCTGGTCTGATGTCACATTTTTATATACAGTATAACATTGGTATATACTGTATGTGTTGCTTAGACTACGTGTAATACGAAGCCTAAGATGTTAAAGCTATAGTGCGTAGTTTCTGTTGCCCCCATGAGGAATTCTAAGTAATGACAACAAAACTGTTGGCGCGTCCACATAATACAAGCCTTCTGTGAAGGCCCCCACCCGTCATCTACGCAGTTGCTAGTAGCCAAGGAGGACACGGAGGAATAAAAACATGATGGACTCTCCAGAAGAGGTAATTATCTTCATTCGAGTTTCTGCGCGGGAAAGTCACCGGACGCCACAATCTTCTGAACATAGCGATACTGAGAAATACAGAGAGCTGATTATTAGCTTTGTAGCAACTCATTCGGCAATGGCTTGAATGTAACGGACGTTCATTAATATCAAAAAGTTACGCACTCAAGCTTTAAGTACCAAAACCACCAACATCAACTCTAGATATTTAATTATTTATTATTTATTTATTTTATTTGAGAAACTTTAAATCGGATTTAACAGCAAGTTTCAATAAGAATCACTAAAGAAATTGAAGATCAAATACTAATTACTATACTCATTCATACAGTGATATCCCAACTAACTTTTGTTGTTTGGATAAATGTCTTACTGTGTGGATGTTTTCTCACAGACATTGATGAGTGTGCCACCAGACAGAATAACTGCACAAAGGATCAGATGTGCATTAATACGTATGGCGGTTTCCAGTGTGTCCGGGTGGACTGTCCCAAAATCCCTAATGCTACATATGTCAAGACGTCGCCTATGTAAGCATTATCCTTAATAATTTTTTTTGCATTCCAAGTTCACCCCCCATTGTAATAAGTGTGATTTTTTTCATTTGAGATGCACAGTTACAAGTAGATATGGGGATGATGTCTTAGACCAAATAAAAACGTTGACATTATGACTACTTTGATTCCACTGAAAACCAACTCTCACTCTTGGATGAACCTCTTTGTCCAGGCGTTGTGAACGTAACCCCTGTCCTGTGGACAACAAGGCATGTTCTCAGACCCCAAATTCCTTCTCCTACCATTACCTGGCTGTAGTGTCCAACCTGTCAGCTCCTCGCGTCATGTTCAGGGTCTCAGCATTACGTCCAATGGGTGACACGCTTCGCTTCTCCCTGCTGGGGGGAAGGCAAGCTCGGCGCCACTTCACAGTCCAGCGTTCAGACCGTGTGACAGGTCAGCTGATGCTGGTGAGCCCCGTGCAGGGCCCTGCCACGCTGGAGGCAGAAGTGGAGATGAGCGAGCTGGAGAGACGAGTCCAGCTGGGGAGGTACATTACCAAAGTCACCATGTTTGTTTCCCAGTATGAGTTCTAGAAATAGAGGGATGAAAGTGGAAACACACATAGAGCACAAAGGCCAAAGAAAAGGGTTGTTTAGGATTTAGCTAAGGACTCTATATTTGGTCATGGATGTGTGATAATCTGATGTATTGTGGTGACCATCTGTGCTGTTGCTAAAGAAGTTGCTGCAGACAGGTCTTAAAACTGTAGTAAAGTGATCATGAACCAGCACATGAACTCTCACGTGACGGATGGTTTAACACCTGTCTTGCACTGCTGCATGCAATAAATGTTTTAGAATATGGGTTCTTCGGGGGCATTGGTGATAAGCTACAGAAATGCAAATTCAGGAATGTATCTTCGGGTTAATTATATAAGAACAAGAGTTTTGTATGGATGAACTGAAACATATTTATTGCACAAAAATGAGATATGAAAGGTGAATGACATGATGTAGCAAACAGTAAAACAGCATTCAACTGGAGGAACCAGAACATACAGTATGTAGACAGTCCACCCTGAAAGAAAGTGCTATTTTTTTAAATGACAGTCCTGCTAATGTAACATTATATGTTATGTATACTGGAACTGTAATCATGACTTGTGAAGATTTTGTAATTCTCTTTACTATCATGTTTTATTTATATTCTGGTTTCAGTAAAACTATTATACAATCATTAAAACACCATATAAAGCCTAAAAAGTTTTTTTTATTTTCAAAAGCAAAGAATGTTACCTTCTGCAATATGCAGTCTTTTATATATATAAATATATATATATATATATATATATATATATATATATATATATATATATATATATATATAGTATATATGTATATATATATATATATATATATATATATATATATATATATATATATGTGTGTATATATATATATATATATATATATATATATATATATATATATATATATATATATATATATATATATATATATATATATATATATATATATATATGTATGTGTAAACACACATAAAGTGATATATGTGGGCACTGGTTGTTTAGGAAACACTTCAGTTCTTGCAGTACAGAGCAGTGCTGTTCAGCAGACAGACTGCCAAAGACAGGCTGCTCAAAGAGCCACTGTGTTCTTACAGTGCATGAATAACTTTAACTTTTAAATTTGCTACAAGTACACACAGAAAAATGCACATGCACCCTGCAAGTAATGGTTGTGTGATAATTTCCCCTTCATGAGGAGGTGTATATTTGGAAAAAACGTGGCATTTTAGATATGTGTGATGAAATGTGTCACCTCTGTGCTGCCCCAACCATCTATCTACTCCTTGGCGTTACACAACTGTCTGAAAAAGAAACCCACACAAAAGTGCATCTGTATGATAGTGTGGCAAAGTGTAGGTTCACTGGAGACAATCAGCATGTCTTTAGTTGCAGAGGGGGCTCCATACTGTGGCTGAGACTCACTGCTAAGGGGGGCTGGGTTGCTTTAGCCACGGGATCCTAAAACCAGATTGCACGCTGAGTGAACAAAAAAGATGCTTAGAGATAGTGAGGCAGACAGAGAGTGATGGCTGAATAGAAGACGATTCACTCCAGCCAGCCAGTTACTGGCGGAGGGGTTCAGGCTGAATTAAAAACTGCTGTCTTTATTACCACAGCAAGATAGACCTCTCACTGTTCTTCACTCTGTTGCTGTCTCTTGTGTCTTAATGGGAAAATAAGCAGAGGGAGAGGGGAATTGCGAGGCAGTGCTTAAGTTTGTTCCTCAGGGATCTAAAAAAGGTGATGATTCAGTATCTGAAGTTTAACTAGACTCTTTTTCTACTCTTGTCCCCCCATAAACCCCAAATAAAACCAGTCTCTACTCATCTACAGCTTATACGTTCTGTGTTTTTTATTCTGCATTGTTTGTGTGAGGTCCAGCCTGTTGCACAACAACTACTTACACACATCTATACACACAAGGCTCTGAGAAAGTCTTCCTATGAGAGCACCTGGTCTGAAATCTGGTGTTTTGTATCACTTTTCACCCCTCACTGTCCTCTCTTTTCCTCCCCCACCTCTACATATTACATCCACCTTCTCATCCAGCCGTCACCCTTTCTCTACAGCTCTCTCCAATGTGTGGAGTAACACAGTAAAGATAAAACAAATCCCTTCTAATGAGTGCTGGCAGTGTGTACGGGGAATGAAATCAATATCCTGATCTCAGTCTGGTTTTGAGGTACGGTCATAAGAAACCAGTCCAATCTCTTTGACAGCAGGCTGGGTTATCACTGGTACTTACTTTTGAAAGGGAATACCTTGGTCTCCTCTGAAGTTTAATGGAACAAAGGAGAGTGTGACTGGGTCTGCTGAGTCCCCAGAGAGTGCAGACAGGACAACACAGACAGTTTGGCTCCGGTCCATTTAATGTGGGCTTGCAGGTGAGGGAAAGAAGAAAGGAGAGGGAATAACAAGCATGCCAGTAGTGCTGCCACAGTTGCTGTGGTCAAGGAAGCTACAGTTCGGTGCAGTACCAAGCAGACAGGATATGAGGGTGTAGGGTACCTCGTTTTCGAATCCAATCAGAAACCTGATCGGCTCTTGCACCATTAAAAAACTGATGTTTACTTGTATTCTCTGTAACCGCTCTCTCTTTCCGTGCACACTTAATTACTGCCCAGTCAAATACCAATAAGTATATTTATTGTTGTGTTTAAATTCTGAAAGGCACTGCAAAATAAAAACCTGTTCCTGTGCATTTTCAAATCATGGTATTACACTGCCCCCTGCTGCTCCCAGAGGAGATGTGCTGCAAGCTCAAAATGCTGCCTCTAAGCTGATTTGTTGGTTTTATCACTTTGAGGTGTATTGTCTCAATGTGTAACATGCACAGTAGAAGAAGTGTACAGTACTTGCAATTTATAGCAATATTAAGACTTTACATTAAAGCTATAGTGCGTAGTTTTTGTTCCCCCCCATGAGGAAGTAGCGTTATTGACAACAACACTGTGCACATGACGCAAGTCTTTGGTGGTCGTGCACCACCCCCACCCCTCTCCTACCTGTTACTAGTAGTTTAAGCTGGAAATGGTGGATTAAAAAACATAATTATCTTGTAGTTTTTATGTTGCTTTGTCTACAAAGCTGACCGTTAACTGTTGTTCTTTCTCAGCGGTGAAGTAAAACGCCTCCCTCAAGCTTCTGCACACAAAAGTCGCTGGAAGGCATCATTTTGTAAACCTAGCCATACTGAGAAATTCAGAGAGAGTTTTGTGGAGCTGATAGGCTTAATTAGTTTGTATCAACAAGCAGTGGCTTGAATGTAACGTTTATTAATATAAAATAGTTGCGCACTAGGATTTAAATTGGGGTTATTTGTTCAAGCTGTGGTAGGCAATTTATTTTTCGCATTGTTGGGCAAAAATTCTATAATAACTTTTCAACATATTGTAATTCAAGTGGTCTGAGAGAAACCTAGACTTCTGCATCTCCTCTTGGCTCTGTTTTCAGGCTTTAGATAATCTGGCTGGGCCTGATGAGAGACTTCGGCCAATCACAGGTCCTTTCAGAGAGAGAAAGCTTTCCTAGTCTACTTTCCTATTCTTCTCCCAGCTGGACATGCCTGGAACACCTCCCTAGGGAGGCGCCCAGGGGGCACCCTTACCAGATGCCCGAACCACCTCAACTGGCTCCTTTCGACGCGAAGGAGAAGCGGCTCTACTCCGAGCTCCTCACAGATGACTGTGCTTCTAAGGGAGACGCCAGCCACCCTCCTGAGGAAACCCATTTTGGCTGCTTGTACCCTGGATCTCGTTCTTTCGGTCATGAGCCAGCCTTCATGACCATAGGTGAGGGTAGGAACAAAAATTGACCGGTAGATCGAGAGCTTTGCCTTCTGGCTCAGCTCTCTTTTCATCACAATGGTGCGATAAATTTAATGTAATCCTTGCTTCCCCCTCCTGAGGTGGCGAACAGTTTTTCAGAAGCACCTTGGTGCTGACCGAAAGTCCTTCTCCATGTCTTCTCCAAACTCCTCTCACACCCGCTGCTTTGCCTCTTTCACAGCAGAGGCTGCAGCCCTTCGGGCCCTTCGGTACCTTGCAACTGCCTCCGGAGTCCTCTGGGATAACATATCCCGGAAAGACTCCTTCTTCAGTCGGACGGCTTCCCTGACCACCGGTGTCCACCATGGTGTTCGTGGGTTGCCGCCCTTTGAGGCACCTAAGACCCTAAGACTACAGCTCCCCGCCGCAGCTTCAGCAATGGAAACTTTGAACATTGTCCACTCGGGTTCAATGCCCCCAACCTCCACAGGGATGCATGAAAAGCTCTGCCGGAGGTGTGAGTTGAAAGTCTGTCGGACAGGGGCCTCCTCCACACGTTCCCAATTTACCCACACTACCCATTTGGGCTTACCAGGTCTGTCCAGAGTCTTCCCCCACCCCCTGACCCAACTCACCACCAGATGGTGATCGGTTGACAGCTCTGCCCCTCTCTTCACCCGAGTGTCCAAAACATACGGCCTCAGATCAGATGAAACGATTATAAAATCGACCATTGACCTTCGGCCTAGGGTGCTCTAGTACCAAGTACACTTATGAGCATCCCTATGTTCGAACATGATGTTTGTTATAGACAATCCAGGACTAGCACAGAAGTCCAACAACAGACAACCACTCTGGTTTAGATCAGGGAGGCCATTCCTGCCAATCACGCCTCTCCATGTATCTCCATCATTGCATTGTGCGCGTTGAAGTCCCCCAGCACAACTATGGAGTCCCCCACTAGAGCCCCATACAAGACTCCATTCAAGGTCTCCAAGAAGGCCGAATACTCCGAACTTTTGTTTGGTGCATATGCATTTTCCACAACCCGCAGGCGTAGGGAGGCGACCCTCTCGTCCACCGGGGTAAACTCCAACATAGAGGTGCTCAGCTGGGGGCTTGTGAGTATTCCCACACCCGCCCGGCGCCTCACACCCTGGGCAACTCCGGAGAAGAAAAGAGTCCAACCCCTATCCAGGAGTATGGTTCCAGAACCAAGACTGTGCGTAGAGGTAAGCCCCACCAGATCCAACTGGTAGCGCTACACCTCCCGCACAAGTTCCGGCTCCTTCCCCCACAGAGAGGTGACGTTCCACGTCCCCACAGCCAGCCTCTGCCGCCCGGGTCTGGTCCGTCGAGGCCCCTGACCTTCACCGCCACCCATGTGGCAGCGCACCCGACCCCAGCGGTTCCTCCCACAGGTGGTGGGCCGATGGGATGGAGAGAGAGGTGCCACATCACTGTTAATTATCACAAATAACAGACTTTTGATCAAAGGTTTTGATGCAGAAAAATATTTCAAATAGGTGTTGGTGTGTCCTTTTTGATGATTGTCCTCAAGTCTCTTTTGTCACTGTCAAAACTGTTCACTTTTTAGTTTTATATAGCTGAAGATTGATATAAACTGTACTTAATTTTACCATTTTCATTTATGTCATCTTTCATATTTTTTATGAATTTTCATCTTGTCAGCATCATTGTTCTCTTATCATATTTGTGTTCATGAAGGATCACATCACTGTCCCAATACAATCACTTACTGTATCACGTGAGAGGAAGGTGCATCGATTTAGTCCGACTGAACATTGCACTGATAATGAAATGTAGTCACACTACAAGTTCAATTAGATACCCAATGGCTGAACCCTGCTGGGACCTTCATTAACAGTAGTGTATGTGGTCAGAGGCCTGGCTATAATTTCTACCCTTCCAGCATCATGGTGCACACAGTATGTCACTCAATCACACAATCACAGATCAAGTTTGAGCACTACATGCCTTTGTGTTTGAACCTGCCTACCCACAGGACAAAGGTTAGGTGATGATTGGATATGAAGTGTGATGACAGTGAACATTGATTGGCAAGGACACCTAACTTTCACACGGCGGCAGTCAAGCTGACACCCATTAATAAGGTTATTATTTTATTTTTAGATATGCGCAGTGTTATATCATAGGTGCACAAATGTAATGTGACTGAAAGTGCCAGGGTATACAAAGTATAGTAGCATTTAGGGCTCTAGACTTGTGACGTCAAGATGCTGTCGGGTCCCTTGTCACTGAGCTGCTCTATAAAGGACACAACACCAGACCGCTCAGTTCGTAGTGGCCTGACTGACAGATAGCTGACTGCACGGAGGAACAGCACAGGCAGGTGAGATTAAATAATTTTCAGAAATCCATATGGATGCCCAGACACTGAAGACTGGTAGGTGAACTATTAGGTATTAGAGGTGAGTGAGTGTGAATGTGTGTGTGTGTGTGTGTGTGTGTGTGTGTGTGTGTGTGTGTGTGTGTGTGTGTGTGTGTGTGTGTGTGTGTGTGTGTGTGTGTGTGTGTGTGTTTGTGTGTGTGCGTGTAACACTCACTGACACAGAACAGGCAAGAACTCAAATCATAATGTTCATAAATATTTTGCTAACAATCTTTCCTTTTTTCTCCCTTTTTCAAAGGATGAAATTGTGTTTTTTAAACAGAACTAATGCCAACAGTAAATTTTGAATGCTTTGGAAGACTAGTGATATTGTTGTTATAAGAATACTCATCAGACAACAACTCACAGTCTGCCTTAATATTCAAAATGTAGGCTACTACTCAGTGAAGATCACATTGGACTCTTTGTGTGAATGCTTACATGTACACAAGGCACTGCGATTTGAAAACATTTGTATTTGCTTGATTACTGTACTAACCACGCACATGCAGATTTTACATATTTATCTGCCTGCCACGGACTAATTGTGTAATTGTAAGAACTGTTTTTGTGTCTGAGTAGTTGAATATGAAGAGTGAGGATGAGAGTGGATGCTGTCGTACGACGCTGCTTAGACCCATATCAGATCGCAAAAATGTCTGACAGTACGAAGTTTTACAACTTTTTAGCCCAAGCACCTCATTTCTGCCCTCAAAGACAGAATAATAATAATAATCAGAAGGAAAAAGAAGAAAAAAAATTGAATTTCAAAGGGGTCCTACTAAATATGTAGTAATTATCTGTATAGTGTTAAATTCTGTAGCTCTACAGGTTATACGTCTCTAGTTTTTGCATTGAGCCCTCTCAGCCATGATGCTTTCAAGACCACACCCAAAATCCAGCCCAAACTTTTGGGCTCCTCCCCCCTGCCAGCCCCTCAACTTCCACACTAAAAAAAAAAAAAGAAAAAAAACTCCAGTGTTATCCTGAATCCATCCTAGTGTAACTTCTGCCACATTAAAGTAAGTTGTGTTAACTGGTAGCGGTTACGAGAACTTACCAATCAATGCATGATGTTTAACGTTAGCCATTTCTTACGAGATAATGTAGCTCAGTAGCACTTCTAGATAACGATATCCAGCCTCATCCTCATGCTTTGATGTTGTTGTTCGGACGGCTGGCTAACTTGCTAACTTTAGCTTAGCTAGCTAGCGTGTAAGATTTGGGGAAGCTTCTTTTTAAGGAAGATTTAGAAAAAGCCTAGCTACATGCGTGTGTTTCTTATGGAAAACGGTACCTAACGTGTTTACTTCGTTAAACTGTGGTAACGGGGCCTCGGTTTGCTAACTGCATCTTGCTAACATGGCCACAATAAGTTAACTTTAACTTACTTTATAGCAGTGATTCTCAATGTGGGGACCGGGGACCCCCAGGGGTCCCCGGTCCCCACATTGAGGGGGTTCCAGAGGGTCCGCATCAAAAATTGGAATACTTTATTTTCACAATAGGGCAAGGCAGCCTTTCAGCAACAAGGCAATTTCAAAGTGTAAACAGCAGTTAAAACATTAATTAAAGATCATATTAAACAGCTAAAATAAAATAAGAAAGGTATATAAAATAAAAGTTACAGTGCAGTGTAAGAAATGAACAGTTACTTGATTTAAAAAAAGGCAGAATCAAAACGTATAGTCCTCAGGTAACATCAATAGGTAACACAATGACAGAATGTATAACTATTTTGATCATGGGTTTCATACACTTTCTGTATCTTTTTTTTTTTTAAGATTATTTTTTTGGGGCTTTTCCCTTTATTCTGAAGTGACAGTGGATAGACATGAAAGGGGGAGAGAGATGGGGGATAACATGCAGCAAAGGGCAGCAGGTCTGATTCGAACCCACACCGCTGCAGGACTCCGCCAACATGGGGCGATCGCTCTTACTGGGTGAGCTAGAGACCGCCCCTGTAACAAAACTTCTAAGCAAAAATCCTATCAGATGGGACACAATCTATGGAGGTACTGTACTTTGTGTCAGTTTAGGGGTCCTTAACTTTGATGTATTGTATATCAACCCTACCAAAATGAGTTAGTAGGGTGCTGTGTTTAAAATAACGTTAAGCGCAAGAAGGGTTGCCTAGTTCGGGACTGGCCCATACAGGTCCTAGCTAAATACATGAAGTGCCACCTCTGTAAATAGTCTTAAAAGTCAAATGTATGTCTCATATCTTTTTAGATCAGTTATTTTCACTTAAAGGTTTTTGATAAAGCAGCTCCAGGATGTGTTGAGTTTTAAAGGGAGATTGTGCCATACCATATATACAGAGGTAGCTGTCTCTTCGTTATCTCTGAAACCAATGAGCCAGGCCACGCTCTATGGCAACTTTTTATTTTTTTAACATTAATGCAATAAAGTATCTTGATTTGTCAGGTATTAAATTTGCTTTTTTGGTTATTTTATCTACCATAGCAGTTTCTACTTTTCAGAATAGTTAATATATCACAAATATGTTGTATACAGTGGTGGAAGAAGTATTCAGATCCTTTACTTCAGTAAAAGTAGGCTACTAATACCACACTGTAAAACTACTCTACTACAAGTAAAAGTTCTTCATTGAAAATGTTACTTTAGTAAAAGTATGTAAGTGTCATGAGGTAAATGTACTTAAAGTATTAAAAATAAAAGTACTCAATGCAGAAAAATCCTCACACTTTAGAAACTGGAAACAATCCAAACAGTTACTGTCAATCAACTAAGTCTTTAATTGTCTAATCATTTCAGCTGTACTTGTAGGCCTGTATATTGTTGGGTAGTTTAATTT
The DNA here is from genome assembly GCF_004354835.1 of Perca flavescens. Taxonomy (NCBI): domain Eukaryota; kingdom Metazoa; phylum Chordata; class Actinopteri; order Perciformes; family Percidae; genus Perca; species Perca flavescens. The sequence goes on along the minus strand of NC_041331.1, from coordinate 26,138,404 downwards.
ATAATAAAACATAGTATTAAATTAAAGTACAGGTACCTCAAATGTTTACTTAAGTACAATTCTTGAGTAAATGTACTTGGTAACATTCCACCACTGGTTGTATATTATTGATATTGTATATATTTTCATATTACCCTCTCCTATGTTAAAGAGTGTTGTACAATGTGGTTTTATGGCAAAAATAGTTGCCTACCTGTACAAAAATCATGTTTGAGCTGCTAGGTGGGTTCATTGCCTTATCATGTAATCAATCACATTCTGACTTGTAGCCATATTACATCCTTCAGCCAGATTACATGAGATTTAGAAAAAGAAAAAGAAAACTGGTGACAGGTGATTTCTATTCCTTCTAGTGGCCCAAAGATGATCCATATGTAGCAGAGGAACACAGAAGAGCTCCAGCAGTGCAGCAGAAATGTCTCCCAAAGTGCCCAGTGGCCAAGGCAGAGGCGATTATTCTGCAGTGCAAGTAGCTGTTCGAGTGCGTCCCCTCCTGCCTAAAGAGCTTTTACATTGCCACGAGAGCTGTATTACCGTGGACTCGGAGCTGTGTCGTGTTACTCTGGGCCACGACCGGCACTTCCTTTGCGACTACCTATTTGAAGAAACTCGCTGTCAAGAGGAGGTTTATTCTTTGTCTGTTCAGCCACTCATAGATGCCTTCTTTCAAGGTTTCAATGCTACAGTCTTTGCTTATGGGCAGACGGGCTCAGGCAAGACTTACACCATTGGAGAAGCTAATATTTGTAAGTTATTTATTTGATCTTTTCTTCCATTGGCCATTTCAGTTGTTGTTAGCTCAGTTTATCCTGTATTAAAAACTAAGTTTAAGGTTAGGTCCTTTTGCATAAGACGAATCAAAAGAAAGCAAGATCAGAAAAAAAGTACAGCATTCATCAGTTGGACAGTACACACTGTGCTCTAATCAAGTTTTACGGTAACATAATTGCATTCAATTATTCGTGTTTTAATTGTGTTTTTAGGTTCCTTTAGAGATGAGGAGCAGGGTATAATCCCCAGGGCTGTTGCAGATGTCTTCAAGCTTCTAGATGAAAATGACCTCACAGACTTCTCTGTTCGAGTCTCCTATCTGGAGGTCTACAAAGAGGAGTTCAAGGACTTACTGGAGGTGGAGACTGCCAGCAAGGACATCCACATCCGGGAGGATAAAGGCAACATTGGTATGGAATAGGCCACCTAGTTTGTCTTTAAGCATGCCTTTTGTGGTTAAGATATTGTTATTGTTATGCAGCATTTTACTTAAGTGGTTTGTGTATGTATGAATTTGCATTTTATGTTTTTGTCTCTGTGACTCATAGTTTTGTGTGGCGTAAAGGAGTGCGAGGTGGAGGGTCTTGATGAGGTGTTGAGTTTACTAGAGTCAGGAAACACAGCCAGGCACACTGGTGCAACCCAGATGAATCCAAACTCCAGCCGGTCACACACCATTTTTACTGTGTATATGGACCAGCGTCGGGGAAGCTCTCGCCTTTATGGGACCGCTACAAATCCTGGACCACAAATGTTGTCTTCCAAGTTCCACTTTGTTGACCTTGCGGGGTCAGAGCGCATCTTAAAGACGGGGAACACTGGAGAGAGACTGAAAGAGAGTATCCAGATTAACAGCGGTCTTCTGGCTCTGGGAAATGTTATCGGGGCACTAGGGGACCCTAAGAGGAAAGGCTCTCACATACCATACAGAGATTCTAAAATCACAAGGTACATTTTTAATAAGCTCATGAGATACTGCAGCATACCACTTGAACAGAAATTTGTGTAAAATGTCTCTTTGGTTTAATTCATATAATCCTTGTTTCACCTAGGATCCTAAAAGACTCTTTGGGAGGAAATTCAAAAACACTGATGATTGCCTGCATCAGCCCATCTTCCTCAGACTTTGACGAGAGCCTGAATACACTAAACTACGCGACAAGGGCCAGAAACATTCAGAACCGGGCAATGGTCAACTGCAAGCGTGAGCCAGATCGGGTGGAGGGGCTGGAACAACAAATCAAGGCCCTTCGCCGAGCCCTGGAAAACCGCCAGCGTTCAGAGACCCGCATCATTTCTCACGCTGATGCAAACCGAAGACCTCGACTTGGCGAGGGAGAGATCAGCAGACTGCAAGCCCAGAGCGCCCACTATAGGACGTGTACAGACACTGCTTACAGGTTAAAGCATATTGATTAATCAAGTTAAATGTAGTCTTCATCATTTTTAATTGTGCATGTCCTTTTCTGACTCTATTGCTAATACTTAATGTTCAAGCAAACCACGACCATAATACGAACTTTCCTAATTCCACGTGAGCCAAATGAAATCCAATTGCTAGCATAAATTTGAAGAATTTTCACTCAGTTTAAAGAAGAATACTGGTGTTACTTTATTGAGTTTTTTTTTCAATCTACAAATCCTTAAAAAGGCCAAAACCCACAACAAATTTACAATTATTACAGTATCTGTTTAGCCAAAACCTAATATAGAGTAGCTCCTATCTGTGTGTAATACAACTCTACTCCATTAAAAATACATAAAAGCCATTGCATTGACATATTTCTTCATTGCGATCAGCATTCCCCCTGTATTTTAGAGTGCAGCTCACTGCTGACGAGAAGTAAATTGCCAGGGACATGTTTCCGTGTTTACACTGGTTTGTTAGCTTGAGGAGCTGAGACGACTACATGACACGCTCTCTGGTGAACACTGGAGTTTGTTGGCATAAAGCTATAAGCGGTATCATCTATGTCAGGCTTCATTCAGTAGAGTGTCTCTCAGGTCTCTCTCCTGACCATCAGATGTGTATTTTGTTTAATTTTCATTAGTTTAGGTTTAGGAAGCATTGATGCTTCCTTCCTTCATATTTTCTATAATGATATATCACAGGTTGCTGCGGGAGCTGCAGAGTGAAGGGGCTCTGACTGCCGAACAGAGTCTGAGAGTGAAGGAGTGGCTGTGCTCCGTGGAGGAGGAGCGGAGTGGACTGACCACTGCCTCAGGACCAGACAGCGGCATCGAGAACAGCTCCACTGAAGACAGTGTTGCGTTAAGGAGAGGAAGACCCTCTGAGAGGAACCAGGTTTGTCTCTTTCACACTCACAAGGAAATATTTAAAGAGGTTTTAGTCAGAACTTCAGGCACCCAGCACTGATATGTTCATAAAAGTGTTATATGTGTTATGAAAAATATTACCCAGGATCCAGAGGCTGTGGAGGAGAGGTGGGGCCATGAGCATGGAGAGAAAGAGGATAGTATTATGCTGCTTCAAGCACAGATTCAGCGGCTGGAGGGCGAGAACTCCGACTTTTTAGCAGCTCTGGAGGATGCTATGGAGCAATACAAGCAGCAGGTGAGACGCAATGGAATTCTATTATTGTCTTTTCCATAAGTGCAGTGTTTCACAGTTTAATCATGGCAAGCCACATTCATCTCTAATATGCGTTGTCACACGTTATGTTCGTTGCCTGAGCTGATACTGTATGTTACGCATTTAATTGCTTTCCTTCTGTTTCAGAGTGATAAGCTGCAGGAGCAACAGGACTTGATAGTGGAGCTGCAGTGTCTGCTGTCTACTCCAGGGCTGATGGGCCTGGGCCTTAACTTGAGGCCACGGCCACACACAGCCCCTATGGGCTCCATGCAACTCTGTCAGAATGGAGGCACATACAGTCAGGTGACCATCCAGCTATTTTTTTAGCCTGTGGGGTTGGGTGGATTTAAAAGTTGAGAAAGAAATGGTGGTGCAGGCTTGTCAATAGGATGAACTCATACTAACCAGAAACACCTTCTTATTAAAAAATGCCCAAATACACACCAAAAAGTAAGACAAATCTGTTTAAGATGCACAGTTTATTTTAGCTTGTTTTTACTATCATATTTATACAGATCCAATGTAATGTTTACACACATAAGCAGAATATATTGTAACGTACTTTTTGCTTTATGTGTGTGTGTGTGTGTGTGTGTGTGTGTGTGTGTGTGTGTGTGTGTGTGTGTGTGTGTGTGTGTGTGTGTGTGTGTGTGTGTGTGTGTGTGTCACGCTTACAGGTTAGTAATGGGCTTTGTGGTGATCAGGATGGTGGCCTCTATGAGGACCAGGATATCACAGGAGGAGCAGAAATGCCGGATACAGAAGAAGAGGGCAGTCATTCACACCTCAGCCAAGAGAGACGCAAGTATGTTGTGTTTATAGAACTCATAGCTTGCAGTTTACACTATTTAAATTGACAGACATGAGCAGTTGTCATGAGTGAAATGTATGTAATGTAATGCTAATGGTTCTGTCAGACAGGTGAACCTGACCTGGACCAAGAGGGACATGCTGTCAGGAGGACTAGCAGTTGGTGGTAGAGGGCTCATATCTCTGCATGAGCCAGACCAGCACCCCTGTTTAGCCAGAAAAGCATGTAAGTCTAACAACCTAATGTGCCTCTATATGTTACAAATAGATGTAGGAGTATTGATTGGGAGGGGCATTGTTGTTTTTCGTTAGGACTCACGTAATTCCAAAATTGTTTGTGTTCCTGCTATTGAAATAATTTATGCACAAATCCAATTATTGATTCATTTACATGTTCACACATTGAAAAACATTCAAACAGTTTTTGCAATTAAACAGCAAACCCTGAACATGTCACATGTTTAAAATCTTTTAGCAGCCTACACAGCACTCTCCTGTGGTGCAACATGTGTTTGTGGAGAAGTTGGGACAGTGTTGCTCTGCCAATGTTTAGGCACACAGTCTGTGGTGAACTGAGTGAACTCTGATTTTCCAGGTTTGCATAGTAATTTTTCAGACACCAGCCACATGTGGGATAAAACATTAATATAGCTTTTTGTTGTGTTTTGGTTCCTTTTGCATTCAGATGTTACATGTTGTCCTGATAGATTCAGGGTAATCTTAGCCTATTAAAATCGGTTCAGTATGCTTTTGTTGGCTGGATTTAGTCTCTACTCTATGGTCCAAGGTTCACATTATTGGAGAGTCAAACAGGGCGTACTCATCTGTGTTGGTACTTAAGGAGGATCAAACACGAGGGCTTGAATCTTGGCCGTTGTCTTGAAGCTCTGTCCCTTTCCTCATTGTACCACCCTGCTGACCTCCTGTGTATTGTCTCAAATCTCTGTGTAGCCAACTCCAGTACTGGGGAGACATCTGTGCGTGAAAGTCTGAAAGGTTTCGAAGGCGTTTCAGAGTTGGGACTTTTTCAGGCACAGCAGAAGATCAGGGAGCTGTCTGTCACCATCCGTATGAAGGAAGAACTCATCAAGGAGCTGGTCAAAACAGGTAGCAATTTTGATATTGTTACCCTTCCTTAGCTGCATCTTTTCCAAATAAAGGTTCTCTTTTAAGCATCAGGTTTTTTTTTAGGTAAGGATGCTCAGGCCCTGAACAGGCAGTATAGTCACAAGATCACGGCTCTGGAGAGTGAAGCTGTGCAGGCTCGGCAGGAGCTGCAGGAGGCTCAACGGCAGCTGCAGGATCTAGAGAGGCAAGAAAGAGAGATCAGCACGACGGACAAGACCAGAGCACAGGAATGTCGCAGGAAGATAGCTGCTGCTCAGAGCAAAGTTCAGGTTTGACTGCCACACCTCTGTATTCATGCCTAATAGCACTAGAGAATTAGCGATGCTGATTTGTGTGGCATCTGAAAGAATATTTTTGTAAATTTAAGATACTATTTTAAACCCATGTTCTTTCCCTGATATGTGATTAACAACAAAACACCGCTGTTCTAAAGTTATACTTTTATACATGAGACCTTTTGGACCTGTACTTTTGAGCTTCACACAAAGGAAATTGTGTATGGTTTTGTGTTAGGTTCTCAGACAGCGTCAGAGGGATACCGCTCGTCTCGCTAACCTGCCTGCCCAGAGCGAGCGTCGTGTGTTAGAGCTGGAGCTAAGTGTCCAGAGTATGAGGCAGCAGCAGGAGCAGCTACAAAAACGGCTGCGCCATGAAAGTCAGCAGAAACGACGTCTCGAGAGCGAGATGCAAAGAAGAACTCACAGAGTAAAGGTTCGTCAAGCCAATTCAGCAGAGTGGCAGCCGTATCTTTAAAAACAGAATTAGAAATCCTGTTTCTCTATGTATGCAGTTACGTGGACAATATCACATAATACTTTCTTTTAGCGGAAAACATAAGCTCATTTAAGTCATTCTGACAATTAACCAGTCCCAAATATTTCACAAAACTTGACTTTGCAGTTGCAGGGAACACCTAGCAGGTTCCATGACTCTGACGACTTTATCACTGTAAATTCAAAGCCAAGGTTTGCCAAGCCATAGATTTCTGGTTATAGCCATTGCTTCTGAACCTGATTGAGTGAATTTAGAACCAAACTCCATTTATTGCAAATGACGTCTCTTCCACAAGTCCAAATGTCTGGCGATGGTTTTAAGGAAAATACAGTATGAGGGCCAAATGCATTTATACATTTTAGTCAGATATAGATTTCTTCCATACTAATCCTGTAATTGACCTTTATCTTCCTTTCCATCCCTTCTGTAGGAACTTGAGATAAAGAATGAACAGCAGCAAAAGATCCTAAGAATTAAGACGGAGGAGGTCGCTGCCTTCCAGAGGCAGAGACGCAGCGGCAGTAACGGCTCTGTCATCTCTTTGGAAGAACAACAGGTGGGACAAGAATCTCAAGGAGAATGTATCGCTTCCAACTTTTGAATTTATAGAAAACAAACTGCTTTGAATCCCAAAAGAAAATTAGTCAAACAATGGTTTGATGAAGAATTTGTCATTTTATTTGCCATAACCTACTTCCTCTCAACATACAAATCTACCTGTAACACAGTGTTGAAAAGCAGGTGCATATCTGTCTGTGGCGTGAAGTTATGGAACACATTACCATATGAATTAAAACAAATTAGCAATGTCTTCAAATTTAGAAAAAGGGTTAAAAGACAGGACACTAGATTAGTATAGTCATTGAGTAGTATTATTCTGTGAGAATGTTGCTAATGGTGGTGATGATGATGATGAACATCATTATTAACATTATGGTTATCATCATTAAGTACTGACCCTTATGGGTATATGTAGGTGTGTATGTATGTATATATGTAGGTAAGCGTATGTATGCATATGCAAACACACTGTATGTATGCATGTATGTAGAAAGTTATCTGGGTAAGTGTATATGTTCTTTAGTTTTTTTCTATAATGTATCTTCTCTTTCTTGTCTTGTCAATTTTTCCTAGACAATTTGTTTGTTACTCTTAAAAATGTGGGAAGGGGGGGCCAGATATAAGCTGAAGCTTCTGACCCTACCCTTTGGTTACGACCAATAAATTCATTCATTTTGCTAAAGATGCGTAGAATTTTGCTTGTGGGGCTATTGCTCCCGTTGCAGCCTCAGTTTGTGCTGTGTGTGTCTCTATTTCTGCCTGACGTGTGGGCTTTTGTGTCTTGATACCCTGTGAGCAGAAGATTGAGGACCAAAAACGCTGGCTGGATGAGGAAATGGAGCGGGTACTGGACCAGAGGAAAGAACTGGAAGATCTGGAAGGAGAGCTCACTAAACGAGAGCAAATCTTGGCCAAGAAAGAAGCCCTGCTACAGGAGCGCAGTGGACTGGAGACCAAGAGGCTCCGCTCCAGTCAGGTATTAACAACCACAAACAACTCAATTCAGTGGCACGGGAAACGGGCAAATGCTGAATATTTTGTATTCATCTTTCCTCCAGGCCCTCAGTAAAGACCTGGTGACGCTTACGGGGCGCATCGAGTCCCTTGAGCGAGAGTTGAGTGAGAGGAATGGTCTTCTTCGCAGCAGCAGTGCTCAAGATTCCGAACAGATTCGCCAGGAGATCTCCAACCTCCGTCAAGAGAAAGATTCACTGCTTAAACAGAGAGTGGAGCTGGACGATAAGCTGCGGCAGGGCAGCCTGCTGTCACCTGAGGTCAGATATCACTCTGGGGTTCAAACAGTAACAATGTTTTGTGTTTTCATAGCACTGAGTTGAGCATATTTTAAATTGTTTCCGAACAAGATTTAATTTCAAAGTAAGAGAGATGTTGCTGTGCAGCAAACGTGAATTAAGTACGTCACATGGCAGTAATAGGAACTTACTAGAAAACGAGTCAAGCCGTAACAAATCCTCACTGGAAGCTGTGATATCACCTGTGTGGGACTGAATGTTCGTGTTCAAATTCTCATTAAGTCCATCTGTTCCCTCTGACATTTGTAGGAGGAGCGAACACTTTTCCAGCTGGACGAAGCAATTGAGGCTCTGGATGCAGCTATTGAGTATAAAAATGAGGCCATCACTCAGAGACAGAGACAGCTGAGGGCTTCTGCCAGCATGCTCTCCCAGTGGGAGATGAACCTTATGGCCAAACTCAGTTACCTGTCTGCCTCTGAGACCAGAGCTCTGCTGTGCAAGTACTTCGACAAGGTCTGTGTGCTCAACCTGAGATTCTTCTTTTTTTTTTTTTTTTTTTACTGTGTTCCGACCTACCATATGTACTACTTTTATTAGACAATCTGGCCAGTTGTTAACTAGGGCTGGGTATCGGTCCAAAATGTTGGATACCGATACCAATACGGTGACTTTTTGATACCAATTTTATAAAACAAAAGAAATTAAAACATTACGGCACAAATCTTTTCATTTATTTTTCAGCTCCTTAAATGTAGAAGCATACTTCATGCTTATTGGCTCACTGACGCTGATGAGATTTACTCCTTAGGTATTGAAATTGGGTCTTGAATGACAAGGCATTTTTCAATACAATAGAGGCAGTTCGGTCGGTTCCTAAAAAGTATTGAATTCGGTACCCAGCCCTATTGGTAACACTACACTAATGTCATTTAAACATCAATAACATGAATCAACCATTAGTAATAGCAACACTTGTTCACTCTTGATAGAGTGAACAAGAAAGAAAGAAAGCTAAGCAGTGTCAGACCTTGCGGGGTAAGACTTCATGTCTGAACTCACCAAGATGTATACTGAAGAGTGTTTGTGTTTCCTGTAGGTGGTGTCTCTGCGTGAGGAGGAGCGTAAGCTACAACTCGCCCTGGCTGAGCTGGAAATGCAACTGGATGAGCAGCAGAAGCTGGTGCAGTGGCTGGAGAACGCCCTCGATCGCACACAACTCGACACAGACCGCCGGCTCACACAACAGCAGAAGGAGCATGAGAGGAGTGTGCAGCTCTTACTGCAGCAGTTTCGAGGTGCGAATCACAAGGACTTTTTAAAACAACAACAAAATAATTATTATCCTAGTAAAAAGGGTTTCCTGCATGTGTTTATGTGCCTGCACAACTTAAAATTAGGGTTGAGTGTTGTTTGGATTGTAACGATTCCAATTCCTAAACCGATTCTTGAAAAACTGAAATATGACGTCAAAGAAAGGCTCTTTTTATAGTTTTTTATAAAATTATTATTATTTAAGTTGAACAATATATTAACGTTTTAAAGTACTTTCCCAGAGGGAAAATATGGCATTTTAAAAGTAGCCTACATTTACAGTAGCTAGCTGACAGTAGACTACAGAGAAAGTGTGATATTTTTACATCTGTTTCATAGTGACAGAGGGAAAATATTTCAGTCGACACATTAAGTGGAAACGAAATTTTGGAACTGAAATTTGCATTCTAATCTTAAAATATATTTATTTTATATAAATTCCTCACTCTTTGGTATATTTTAGGTTTACAGGTAGAAAATAAATTGGATTAAAGTGATTGACCATTTTGTGCTAGCAAATCTTCATTTCATATTTTTCAAAATAATTAAAATTAAATTAAAATATGAATCATCTTATGAAACAAATAGTAGTTGCACACCCTTATGTGTGTGTCCTCCCGCCCCTACAGAGCAAATAGACGAGGGGCTGGCAGGAAGGCAGCGGCAGTATGAAGGATGGATCCATAACCTCAGCAAGGAGCTGAACCACTACAAGGCAGCAAATCTGGAACTGAGTAACAAACTGAGGGAAATCTGTGGTTCAGTCATCCAGCCAAAGGAGCATGCTAAAGGTAGAAGTATTATTACATCAAAGTGTTTGTTGCTTTTAATATTTATGATTATCATAATCATTGTGTTTACAGCTTGCAGCACAATGGCTTCAGATATCCATGTTATTAAGCCATACTTTGCTTCTTGGTAAAAAGTCTTAAGTGCAAATAACCTTCCACATATCCTCAGGCAAATCTCTCCATTCTCCTCTCCATTTTTGTGGCACACTGTCACTAGCTCAGTTGCAGCCTGCTGCTGTGGTAGCAGAACAAATCATTCCTATGGCTAGATAACCACAGCACATTTGGGCTACAACTAATCATTCTTTTCATTATACATTATTCTGTTGTTTTCCTCGATTAGTCGTTTGGTTTATAAAATGGCGGAAAAAGTAATTGTAATGCATATCATACACTATATTATCCAGTTATTAGATTATTATTACCATAACATTAATATTAATGTTGTAGCCGGTCGAGGTGGAGAGAGAGTCTAATTCTAATTTTCTAACTCTAAAACATATTACGACATCACAGCCAAGAAAAGAGAAGGCATGGAGTTCAATTCAATTTTATTTATAGTATCAAATCATAACGAGTTATCTCGAGACACTTTACAGATAGAGTAGGTCTAGACCACACTCTATAATTTACAAAGAACCAACAATTTCAGTAATCCCACAAGAGCAAGCATTTAGTGTTGAGCAAAAACTCCCTTTTAGGCAGAAACCTTGAGTGGTGAGTAAAACTTCCTTTTAGGGAGAAACCTTGGACAGACCCAGGCTCTTGGTGTGCGGTTGTCTGCCGGTGCTGGTTGGGGGTATGATGAACAGTGGCAATTATAGTCACAATTGCAGGAGTTCTTGGAGTGGAAGGTAGATACTAACTAATAAACATGATTGTTCTTTCAAATACTTGTAGAGACAGTAAAATCTACTAGATGGGCAGGCAAGACGTTCCGCTTCTGAGACCCTCCCGGTGTGGTATGGCGGAACGCAGCGCAGACACGCCTGGTGGAACTTAGGGGTAACTGTCCTTTTGACGCGTGTTGTCTTTCAGTTGGGGCATCTGATGGTAAACCAGCAGGCATCGGCAGCATGGAGAAGCTGAGCCGCAGCCCTGAGGACAGCCCAGGAGGCAGGGGGACGTGCCAGTCTGACAAACCTTCCAGGTCCCGGGAGGAAATGCGTGAGCTGGTGAACACCCCTCTCCCGTCCACGTGGAGACGCTCCTCTCTCCCCACAGAGGAACCTGCTATCATGGAGGAGTTATGGCTTCGAGGAGCTGGGGACGTTCCTGTTAACCGCGTAGTTCAAACTGGTATGGGGTCCTGGGGCGGGCCGGCATCCCTGCCCGTGGTTAAGTCTCGCAGGGAGTCCCGGCACTCCAGCCTCAACATCGGACAACTGACTTCAAACAATTCATTAATTGATGTGCGGAAGAATCCTGTCTAAAAAAATATAAATATATTGTGCTACTTAAGACCATTCACATAGATTTTTGTTCTGTGGTTTTTGAAATATTTTGTTGCATAACATTACTTTAGTTTTTGTATTTCAATTTCTTTACTTGTATATAGTTTTTTAATGATCAATGACACCCACTGATTTTTATATGACGCACTTTCACGAAGGTAAAGTTTATGTTTCCATGTCATACAGTAATTGGCAGGTATATGGTCTTGCCAACCGTGAAAGTCAACAAGAGGTGAATCATTTGCATCATTACAAAATGACGCTCTCTAATGATGCAGTCTTTTTGCCTTCAACAGTATTTTATATTAAAATGTTTTTGCCTGTCACACTCATGTGGCTTTGTTTTTTTTTTTTCATGCAGCTCTTAATTTATTTTCTTCCCCAACTCGAGACACAAAAATAGGGAAACGATTTTTGCCGTTTGGTCTTTGGTTTTTAAATCTATAGTCCGGTTGGATGTTATCAAAGTTGATTTAGAAGAAGCATGAAAGCTGCTGTGAAATGTCAGATTAGTGTCAGCATGGTGTGGGTTTAAGTGCAGATGTGATCAGTAGGGCAGGGGTGCGTCTGGGAGGTTTCTGTCTGTAATGTCATCTTTTAAAATGGTGTATATCTGAAAAGTGTTATTTTCGTCAAAGCTCTTCCCCCGGCTGTGTGTTTAGAACATGACCGTGACTATAACACATTTAAAGTAGCTCTAGTGTCAGGTGTAATGCGTTTAGCTTGAACATACATTACATTTCATGAAGTGAGTCACAACAATAACTATCAAATATACTTAGGACCGGGTAATATCAGTATAATGATGATGGAGATATGACACCAAACTGGTGTTTTGTTCATCACAATGTTACATAGCTTTACGCCTGCAATAACCTTTTTTGGCCACTTAGAGGTAGCAGATTCAACTGCTAATTCTCTGTAGGTTCATCTCTACCAGAGAAACCTTTCATGTGGACACATTGGCCCTCATTTATGAAACGTGCGTACGACCTAAAACAGGCGTACGACGGGCGTACGCCGATTCCTACGCAAAGCTCGGCATTTATCAATTTGGACGTGAGCGTAGGCTGCGATCAAATCTCACGTCTGGTCTGAACTCGTGTACGCTAGTTTCTGCGTCAGCGTGGCCTTGCAGTGCAGCATATAATCAGTTTAACAGGAGAAGGAGAAGTCATCAGTTGATCACTTATCAGCAATGGCAGATCTGGCTCTTTTAGAAGACCTCTATGAGCCGGTACAATAGTGCACACGTACGCACACGTGCCACGGTGGAGCGCTCCATCGGATAGTTTAAGGGCAGATGGCTCGCATCAGTGGGGGGGGACCCTATACACGGCAGAAAAAGTCTGCAACATTGTTTTAGCATGTGGGGTTCTGCACAACATCTCGCAGGGAAACTGGATGCCATAAATGTAGCGGTGGAGCCAGATGACCCGATGCCCAGAGAGCAGTGTCCAGAACAGCCCCAACTGAAGGGGACAGGATATTATTATTCCTCGCTTTTAAAAGGTAGCCTATAGTGTTATTTTTGGCAATGATATTCATAGGCTACAGGAAACATGACGATGCACAACATTTTTATTTATTATTCAGGTTTTCATTTCTATGTCGTGAACGATTTATTTCTGCCATTGACCGAGTTATTTGAAAAAAAACGAGTAAAATAAAAGACACTGCATAAACTCCGCTACCGTGTGTTTATTTAAATATAGGTACACCATGTAGGCCTAAGAGATTGCAATAAGCCTGTATATTACTATTAGGACTATAGAAAATGCGTCAAGGTATGGGGTTCCATAGACATAGACACATAGACATAGACATAGACACATAGACATGGAAGAAGACGCAAAGCATAGACAGGTAGCATGTCGACTTAATTTGAACTTGAACCTGCACTTTTAAACGTTTCTTTGTAGCTTTGCTTATTTAAAGCTAATGTACTTGCACTTACTACTTGTTGTCTAGAGTTTGGACCTTCTCAGTTGAATGCACTTAATTGCAAGTCGCTTTGGATAAAAGCATCAGCTAAATGACATGTAATGTAATGTAATGTAATGTAATTTTGGCACAAATGGAACCCCATACAGAGATATCAGGGTTTCAATCTCCACCTATGAAAAGTGCCGCTTCTCAGCCGGATTACGTCTCGCCATGTCGTAAATTGTAGGGGCGAGGCCTCAAAACCGAAAATATATTAGGGCGTGATATTTAAATTACGATCGTTTCCAGCCGCTGCATTTATCAATGTACGACCATTCTTACGCTCTGATTGGTGTGATACGAACGTTTCATAAATCACACGTGAAGCCTGTTGTAAGATGATTTCTGCGTTCACATCTGCGCTGGTTTCTACGTTAGGTTGATAAATGAGGGCCATTGTGTTCACGTCATTTCATAGGTTGTTAATATAAAAAATATTGATTGTAGATGTTTTAATGTTATTTCTTTAATGCATCAGTAATAATACAATAAATATAATAGTATAACGCTGAAAGGAGACATCCAAGTACTTTTGACACTTGGGTACATTTTACTGACAATACTTTTATGATTTTGAAAGCAGGACTTTTACTTGACATAGTATTTTTTTACATTGTGGTAGAGCTTAATAAGTAAAGGATCTGAGTACTTATTTTCCCACTGAAAACCCCCAAAAGACTTTTCTGATCTGCATTTACATGGAGCCTCATTTGTTGCCATATAATGTCTTCCCCCATTGACCTTATCAAAAATAATCCTGTGTTTTTATTTCATGAATACATGCTCAATATATCTGTCATGTTTCATACAATTGGAAGACAAATCAGCCAGGACAAGACAGGGCAATTCTTTTACTGTGTTAAAATGTGGACACTGTCTGAGCAGCAGATGGCGGTATATCCTCAGTGTTTCACATGAGTCTGTAATATTTCGGCTAGTACTCATCTCCACGAGGGTCAAGCAATAGTTTTTTTAAATTTGGATTCTTTGTAAAATCTTTGCCCCTTTAAAAACCAGATTAAGAGTAAATGCAAGAGTTAGTGCTGGTTTGGGGCAGTTTTAAATGAGCTGATTTAAAGGAGCGAGCAATCAATTGATTGCATTATAAGATAAACCTTTATGGATCCCCAGAGGGGAAATTTAGGCATTGCAGGAGCACAAAGACAGTATTAAGTTAAGAAAAAAAAAGTAAAACAAAATGTTTGCTCAATGGCTACCATAGATGGGAAAAATAACTACACAAATGAAGACAAAAAAAACCCTTACCCGATTTTTTCCATAGATAAATATAATATCAGTTCTTCACATCATTCTAGCTCCCAAATAGGCCTGGTGGTGCTGGAGGTGGGGAGGCAGTGGGTAGGGCAGCTTGGAGGATGAATGAAATAAATTAAAAAAGAGAGGAGCATTAAATTCTGGGACAGAGAGGATCCAGCTCATCTGAGGGGGGGCAGGCAGGTTTCAGCTCTCTGAAACCTGTGCTTTTCCACCTTTAATGGAAAGGAAAGGGGATGAGAGGGGGAAAGACATGCAGGAAATTGTCACAGGTCGGATTCGACCCTGGACCTCTGGGTATATCTCTACCCACTGAGCCAACCCGGCCACATCTTGGGAGACTTTTGTCCTAACTGCTTTGTGTTCATCCTTGTAGAAGAACAAAATTGCTATTCAACTCACTAAAATAGATCTGAATTGTTCTGAGCTTTCCTGTATTGTGGAGATGAATTTAATCCCACCGAAATTGTATAACTATAGACACTTGTAGTACAGTGAGAATAAATGAGTTTGATGTTTAAATTTAAATATCAGCCATCAGGGAACAAGCTTCCCTAATGCAGTGGGAAAAGGTTCATGACCTAAGAATTTTTGAGATAATGAGTGTGACAGTGTATAATGGAAAATGTAACCAAGGAAACCATTGTTTCTCGATACCTATGCACAGTTTTTTTCTATATTAAATGACGACTAGTGATGCAGTAGAGCAAAGTCTTAATAAGTTGGTTTCTGTACTGTTTTGTACACACTTGCACACCAAAAACAAGAGGTGACCTGATACACATTTATGGCAGAGGTCTATAATGCATATCGATATATAGTTGGTGTCTATAATGAGTGGTGAAATGTAGCCTATATGAGCCAATGAAAGAAGAAAAGAGTCAAAATGTTTGGCCTAAGAGATACACGCAACACTGCATCTAATTGTGCATTGTTGTCTGTCTTTGTTTTCACTACCACTGGGGTACGGCCATAGACTGTAAAAATAAGGGTATGACATAGTCAGACATTTTCAAATTCAATATAGTGGCTTTAAGTATAAAGTTTGAGTATATTGTCTTTCTTTTTTGTTTACAGGTGAGACAAGTGTGTGCATACATGCTCCAAATAAGTATATATATATATATATATATATATATATATATATATATATATATATATATATATATATATATATATTATTTTTTTTATTATTATTATTTTTTTTACACAGTAGGCTACAGTTCATATTACTCACAGAGGTAAAGCTATGTAAGCTACATCTGAACATCGCACATACACACACGGGGAAACCACGTGCGATTGGTTACCAGCAACTTGCCGTGGGTGTGACGTCAGCGCCTTTAGAAAAAAAAGGGCCGATAGGAGGTGAGAGGAGATGACTGGAGGCTCAGTCAGGGGACAGAGCGCAGCCTCAGCACCTCGGACAGAAGGAAAAACACTCGCTTACACACTGCGGATGAAAGGCCGTCCCACGCTCTCTGCTCGTGCACGGACTTGCAAAAAAAAAAAAAAAAAGCCTTCTGATCACGGATACAAACACACCATTCAACAAGGATATCTCACCCACAGCCCGCCGCGGACAGCCAGCCTCGGCAGATGGTGTGGGATTTATCGATCTAGTCCACGCGCTCACCTGTTTGTCAAAGCGAGGCTGCACAAACTCATGTGTCCTGCACATCTGGAGCCTGGACGATGCTACCGACCGGATGTTTAAGTCTCCATGGATGCAGGAGGCACGATGTGAAAGTAAGTCTTTTGGATTCAATGGGCTTGATTAATTCACACAAATCAGACCTGTTCATATTATCATGCATGTTTTTAATTAATGCATCTCAGTTTCAGTTTGAGCCTGCAGATGCACTGGCCTAACATTAGACCATTTTAGGACCAGGCAGGCTGCACTCTTTTGACCGTGTTGTATTGAAGTCTAATGTTTTAAAAAAGGTTCATAATCAAAGCCACCACCAGTAGATACAGTCATGGAGGGCTAGGTTGTATTTCATGGAGTAAATCTTTAAAATACAGTTTAACCTATTTGACGAAGACAACATTAGGCTATTTATTATAACAATAAAGCTACAGGCCTCTTTAACCTCAAGTAGATTGAGTCAAAAAAGGCAACTTCACACCCTAGTGTGAGCTTTATTAATGTGTCCTGCTTGTCTAAAATGGGACTATAGACACAGTGTCAAGTATGTTGTCTTTTGAATATGTTAATAAAAAGCTATGATAATGCAAATAATATGTGCAAGAGTTTTCTCCTATTTCTAGATATACAAAGAAAAGTGACGCATCCCTTGTCAGTGCATTTACTCCCCAATTAGAACGACTGACGTCAGACGTACTGACAAAGAAAAGCGTGAGTTCATCATGAGGTTATTTTGAGTTAAACATATTATAATATAGGCCTCAATATAAAGAATTCTAAGAATTATTGGCTATTTCAACTGAAACTAAATTTTGTAAGAAAACATTGTAGAAAATTGATCCTTAAGCTTCAGAATTCACTATTTCGGTGATAGTTTCATAATAACATTGGTATCAATAACAGTAGCCTCCTGCAGCAATGTACGATTGTAAAAACAGAAAAGACTGATAAAAAAAATTGGCATATTCAATAAATTCCTACAAGGCACAAGCACATATATGACTCCTGACAGTGTCCACATCCCAAATATTTGTAAAGTTTGTAAAGTAATTGTTAAGCAAAAGCTTAACTTTAAAGGTTGGGCTTTGATGAAAAAATATCATGTGGAGTTAATTAAAATGTTAAAGCCCTGTTCCATTGTGGGAGGCAGAGACCTAAAACAGGCACATAGGCATGTTTTATCTGATAATGAATACGTTGTACTTATGTAAAGTGCAATAAGAGCTGGAAAATGCTTGTCAACAGCCACGCTGTACAGTTTGTCACTCTACCTCTCTTTTTTCATGGGTAGTTAGCCAACTAAAATTTGAATTAATTACAATTACATCATAAAGATTTGAGGTTTATCTGTGACTGCCAGAGAGATAATACATTTTAATTGTATATTTAGATGAAAATAAATAGTTCTATTTGATTGAAAGGCTTAACAAAAAGCTGAAAGAAATGTTTCAATTTTTAAAATCAAAATTGCTAGTTGAAGCCCTTGCAGTGTTACATTACGCCTGTAATTAGGCAACCATTAACACCCTAATAATTTCCTTTGTTCCCAGGAAGCTTCAGACTTTCCTTTTGCTGTTACGGAAAACAACGGAGCCTGTTCCTGTCTTTGGTTATCTAGCTGTATGAGTGTTAATCATCCATCATAAAGCTAGATAACCGAAAGTAGGAATGACCTCCAAACCTTCAGCTTCCTGCGTTAATGAGAATAAACAAAAAGAAAAATACAAGAGGACATCACCTTATTTCAGGTGGGTTATCAAACACCAGTCTCATTATCTGAACATGCACATGACACACATTTAGAGCTGCGGCAATTAGTGAAAAACAATCAGCAGCTATATTTTAAGTTATTTTTCAACTTTTTCAACTTCCAGTTCTCAGTTGTGAGGATGTGTTGCTTCTCTTTATCTTATGTGATGACATATATTTGGATTTTGGACTGTTGGTCGGACAGAATAAGCATTAATTTTACGTTTTCTGACATTTTATGAACCAATTAAATTAATCGACAATAAAAATAATTCTTAGTTGCAGGCAAACATACACATCTAAAATATATCTGTCTTTTTATTTCATTTTTGCTTTGAAAATGTCCCCTGTTATTGCTGATTCATTAAATATCTCATTCCACCTAATTTAATGTGTCGGTCTCTTGTTGAGCTTTTCAAATACCAATAATTATCACACATCCTGTGTTTAATTACCCCACTTAGAAGGCCAGACACAAATAATAGTTTCTCCATGTAAGGTCTAATAAAATTCTGTTTGTAGAGTTTACCTGTCAAAAGACAGAATTAACTTTTCTGAAGGATGTTTTCTGTCATCTGCGACCATGTGAGTAATTATTTACACAAATCAGACACTTTCTCTTTTATAGAGGTAATATATGATCTAAAAGGTAATCCCACCCTTACTTTACACAGACCTTTGATACCTGATACTATTTCTTTGCGTCAAAGTTCTTGCTGTCGACTCATCTCCTCACTAAAGCCTCTGTTGAACAAACTTAAAACAATTAAAATACACCAAACCAAGTTAACTCTGTCTCAGTGTTCCTATTGCTTTATTAATTCAAACGCTTTAGATGGTATAACTTCAATCTACTTCATTTAAAATATAAATTATTCTTTTCATAATCCAAATTCTTTAAATCTTAATTCTTAATTCTTTAAAGACATTTTTCTTTAGAGCCTAAATGTCTTTGAATAATTGTATCAAAACAGGTGACCTTTTGCTGCCTTTAACCCCAGTGCTGTAAATGATGCAAAGTGAGTGGAAGAATACTATGTTGCTTCATATTCGCATAACTTTGTACGTTTTATATTGTCACTTAGATTTACTATATATTTTACATGAACTAACTCATTGTCAGCCAGACTGCCCATTTTAAACATCCATTAATTTCACTGTGAAAAGAAATAACAAGCGGCCTTACCCTGTTTCCCTAAGCCCTGTCTTGCATATTAGCAATAAAATAAAATATCTAAGTAGATTCCACAAAAACCAATCCAAACTGTCGAGCCAAAGGCAACAAAAGAAAAGTGTCAGCTTGTGTCTCATAAAAAAATGCTCAGATGAACCAAAAAATCCCCTTTTCCTTGTATTAAGAGGCATTTTTTTAAACATAATTTTAGTTTGAATGATAGACTTTTGTAATGTACTTTCAGGTATTATTTCATGTACAGACACAGACTGTGCAGCAGTTATATACTGGCAACAATTTTACACCAGGTATTGGAATTGCAAAGAAAAACTAAAACATTTTCCTAAACCTAAATGGCCTGTGACACCTTTACAATAAAAGAAAGGCCTGTGTTGGACGGTGCAGGTTAGAACTCAGCCTCCTTCCCTGTGAGAACATCATGTTGTGTAAATGGAAGCCATCTTGATGGAGTCTCCGTGCTGCCTCTAAAATGGTTGTGTTGGCACATAGCAGGGCCGCTTGAATTAGTCCATCGTTAGCTGTCCATATCAGACAGCAATCAGCGTTGTGTTTAAGCCTTCCCGTCTGAACTCTTACAACACGTCTCCTCTGGGTGTGATCTCACTAACAAAGATGTAGCTAATTACTAAGATCATGTTATTGAACCCTTTTAAAAGGCCAATCAAAATCAGCCAGTGTACATATAACTGCTACTGTGATTAAACAGTGAATGGATGAATCAGTGATTCGGTGGTGGAAAATCTCATGACATTTGATTTCATTAAAGCTGCTGTTCCTGTACACATCCTGACATCTCCCACTAATGTCACGAGTGCACGGGGAAATTATAATAAGTCTAATTAGTTAAGTCAAGTTTAGAGAAACAACACATAGCACACTTTTAATAAGCAAATATTAGATAGCTTTGCAGATATTGAAACTGACCAAACTCTGGACATTTTAAGGTCATTCAAAACTGATAAGAACTACCTGCAATCACCTGTCGGAGCCAATGTGCCCACATCCTCCTTATGCTCCACTCGGACCACGTAAAAACGACAATACATCTAAAGCTGTGATTTTAATGGAAAAGAAAAGTTTAAAATAAAATAACACTTGTTTTCGGATGCTTTTGTATATTCTCTGTTTGTTTGATCATTTATAAAGAGACAATATATTTTTATTAAATATTGCTAATAGTATCTTACATTTACAGAAATGATCTGAATAATTATTATTTAAAACTACAGTGGATAAATACTGTAAGCCTTATTAGGCCTTGAATAAGGCCCTTACTGTATATGAAACGTCTTCCTTTTTTTAGCAAAACATGACAAGATAATAAGCCTTTAGTCTGTTTAATCTGCTTTGGTAAAATCTTCCAGACCTTTAGCCTGTTAATTAATGTATTAATTATTATTTATAATTGTAAGTGTAACGGGTAGAGATACAGCCACACGAACAATACAGTCCCATGAACAATGAACATTGAAATCATTTATCATTTATCATTAAAAATCATTTATTTTCAACAACAATCCGGGATCAGTAACACAGTGGTAGAAACAGCGATACATGTTTCCATTCATAAATCAATCAACATGAATCATAGTAAAGAAGTCAGACTGGAGAAGAAGGCCTATTTCAAATTAGCATTTGGCCCTTTTTTCTGAAAAAGCCATAGCCTACCTTGAGGGCTGATTAAAAATATATATATAATAGAAAAAAATACGAATGTAACCTTGTAACCCTCCTCTACTTACTTACAGAGCGGTGTGTTTTATCCGCAGTGTTGAAACAGAGAGGAGGAGTGGAGCTCACACAGAACAAAAAACATTAAACGCTTCTTGCAGAAAGTCTTTATCCGTCATGAGCGCTCTCTGTCGGTCTCTCCGCCAGACCATTGCTGTGGGATAAAGCAGACCTGCCAAAAAACCCAAGAGTGGCATGATGGAAAATAAAGGAAACAATCACGCAACTACAGCCGATAATGAATAGGAGCCAGACTAGCTCTGCATATTAACATAATTGCATAGAAACGACGGGAGCAGAGAGAGTATTTAAAGGCGCAGCAGCACCCAGCATGCCCCTTCATCCGCTGTTATCTGCCCGTCTGGAGAGCACGACCAATATGAACATTTGAATTATGGACAAAAAATGAACAGTCAATTATATTGGCATTAAAAAAATATATAAAGGTGCAGTACAGAAGCAATCTATTATGATTCACCCTTAAACCTAACCTGAACTTATAATAGGCCTATGTTTTAAAATGCTCTGCCTAGAGGCCTAATCTGAAAAGAAAATAATTGTTTTGCCTATGAGTAAAAACACATAACTAGTTAGCCTACAACCAAGTCTGTAAAACCCTGAAGTTACTCATCCCTGAACAATTTCACCAGACACCAAAAGATGTACCTACTATAATGATTTGTCAACTGTACATTTTCTGAAAAATGAAAAAGGAAAATAGTTTTAAAAGCTGCCTCCAAATTGTCAGGATTTAAATTGTGTTGGAGAAATACTGAATAAATGTGTTATTTAAAATACTGAAAACAGCCTACACCCACCATGTTTAAATTTTTAATAGTAGTAGTAGTTTTGAACTGTTGTGTTTTAAAGAATTTGCCCTCATAATTTAAAACTATCAAATGCTGCACAAAGTGATTGTTGATTCGGTGCCATTATTAAGACTATAGAGTTAAAAACAGTCCCTGCTCTCAAAATAAACTCTTTTATACTCTGATGTATAATGCTGTTGGCCTGTTGTCTTCCACGCGCCACCTGAGTGTAATGTAATCTGTGTTTAAAGGTTTGCTGCTTACTTAACATGACAAAGGCAAGGAACCTATTGGTTTTAGTCGGCACCACGGCTTGAAAAATAAAAGGGGGACTGTTTCTTTATTAGACACCAGGCTGTAATTAGACAAGCAGCTGGGGGAGGGGCAGGTGTGAAGCTGGGTGATAATATGAGCTCATACAGCAAAACACTGTGTGACTACCGACACAGAGCACATGTGCATCAGCCTTATTAGCTTGTTTAAAAATAGGTTTTATTCTGAGATTCAAACATTTCTGTGTGTGTGGATGACTCTGTTTGATTTAGATTTGAATTAACACCATCCTTGTGTAATTAAAAACCACCAGAAGACATTTAAATAGGCCTAATTGGAATTATGTGGCTGGATGTCTGATAGCTAAAACGATTATAGCAGAAATAACATTTCCTCATTCTCTTTTGGCTGTCAGCCACTTAATGCACAATAACCGTTGTCTATAATGAGGCTGTTGTAAACATAATCTAGCCTTACTGGCTTACATAATTGAAGATATTCCTGAAAATTGTGTTTGAGAAAAATACTATCTTAGTCATATTTACAAGCCATCAATAAATATGTTAATTAATAAGGGTCCTACACCTATTACAGTACACGTGTACAGTATAAGTGTTGTCTGTTTCCCCCTGATGCACAAACACAGTGCAGCCCTCTCAGACGCTGCATGTTGGTGCTGTGAACTGCAGCTGCAGGAGACCTGTTGGTAAACAGTAGCCAGCGTCCACATTATCATTCTGATCCTGGCTTCGCTCCACAATGGCTGCTTTGTGAAAGAAGCACTTGACAAAGGTCCACCACTTCATATACGTTGTATATGTGAGATGGCGCTGCAGTAAACTGGGCAGTGAGGTGGGAACGTCGCGTCAGACCAGACAGTGGCAGATGCCTGCATTAGCACTGCAGCCATGAGAGTGTCTCCTGGAGAAGTTGTCCCTTTGTCTTCCTGCCTCTTTATGTCTGTGATTGACTCTCTCACAGTCAGTGTATGGGTGTATATGGATATGTGGTCTCACGCCAGAACTAATGTTAATGGAAAAGAATGAGGCCAGTGTGTCAAATGTGTATCCTACTTGATTTATATTACTAGAGGTAACTCAATAGAGCACAGTTCTTTGCCGAATATGAACAATTCTCCTGTTTGCAAAGATGTAGCCTCACGTAGCCAACGTTTTTGTCCGTCATAAACACCTAGGGCAAAGAAAACAAAAACAAAAACAAAATTAATTAAATAAAATGATATAGAATAAAACTAACTAATAGCATCTATTAACAACAGCATATAATCTCTGAAATCCAAGGGATTCTTTCCATTTTGTTACAGAGGGTAAAACACATTGAATGGATACTTTTATTAAATTACGCTTATAAGAGTAATCTGAGTAAAGGCTATTAGCCGGTATTGATTTCCTTTATTACTTCTATACTAATCACACAGACGTTTAAGAGAGGCAGATTTAAAAGGATTTTTAAAAGTTTGTAAAGGAGTAATACAGCTGGCAGCATCAGAAAAAATGTGTTACATGATCTGTCTCTGTTGCCATGTGTCAGAGGCTGCATTTCAACAGAGAAGGAGACGATACGATACACACATCAAACTCAGAGTATGACTCTAGAACTAAGCCAGTGATGAACAGCAAGAGTGATGTAAGAGCGATGCTTTCATTGCCAGGTCTCATCCTTTGGAAAAGCTGTTTTGTTTTCTGTTGTGAGACCTCGCTTTCCCCAGAACAAAGCCATGGTTGCACCGTATGACCCAGGCATCCTGGTCCAAACAGGACAAACAGACCATTTATCTCTGTACCAGAACCTGTGTACAACTTGAACGATGTGAGCTCTCCTGAAAGCAGGACATTGTATGGTTTACGTCCCTGCAGCCCCCTTTTTCCCCAACAAGGATACCGCAGCTGCGATCCTGTCTTAATCTGGGGATAAACGCGATTATCCTGCTATGGCTTGTTCTTGGCTTTGTAACAGCGACAGGGGACCTTTCACAGCTCCCTTTTTTCCCATGGTCGAGTGGGTCTGAGCAGCTAAGACCCCCGATGTAGACCAGTCGCCATTCATCGGCTTTAGGCTGGAGCAAACAAGCACGTCACAGCGACCCTGAGGCAGATAGAGATAAACAGTGGATGTTAAAAATAGTATTGAGCTGCAGCGCCTTACAGTCCTCATCTCAACTGTTTCAAAATATATTTCATAAGATAATATTTTTTGGCACAAATACTAGTAATACTAAATGATATGTAAGCAGTACACAACATTCTGAAATCTGTGTACTATATAAAGTATATGCCACTACACTACATAGTATGAGATATGTGATACTAAAGAGATAAGAAGAAAAAAAAGAAGTTATTCTTAATCTTACTATTAATATTATAATTATTACATTATTATAATTATTACATTATAATTATTAATATACATTAGAATGTATTATATTACATAATTTATATTTTTGTTATTTCATTACAATTTATAATAATGCAATTGCAATGGAACTTTTTAGTTTTAGATATTTGACAAAATACAGTAACTTAACTCAAGCTTTCTACTGCATTATTATTACCTGATTTTAATTTAAATGTTCCTAAACAAGCTACAAATCAAGATAAATTCACTAATAAAACATTTGTTCATTCATAATTAACACAGAGGATTTTTGATATTCACAACAAATAAAAGCTTTGTGGGAACTAAATCACAGAAGAAAATCTCTAAGGAATGGATTTCCATTCTCCCCCGCCAGTCGTTCAGACTGTCAGTCAAGTTCAAGTTCACAGGGGTGGAAATGTCTCGACTCTTCGTTCACTTCTGTTGTTCTTCCCCCCTAACTCCTCCTCCCTCTCTCAATCCCTCCCTCTCCCCCTCCTTGCTCTGCACTGACTGCATGGGGTTACTATGACAGAGGGCCTGTGGCGTTGTTATGGCAGCGGGCTGAACAGCCTGGCTATGCGCTGGTGAAAAGGACAGCCTGTCAGAAAGAGAGAGAGACTCAGGTTCCCCCCAACAGCTGGGCACAGGCACCCCCACCTCAGGCCTTTCAAACACCACCGAGACCCTGGGAACACCAAGGATTCACATTCATCATCCTCTCACTCTCTCCCTCTCTCACACAAAAACACACACACACACACACACAAACACACACACACACTCTCTCTCTGCCTCTTCAACCAACTCCTAACTCGTGTCCATCCATCCACCACTTAACATCACTCTATACCTACACTTCCAGCCACCTCCCACACACACACACACACACACACACACACACACACACGCATGCGCACGCACGCACGCACGCACACACACACACACACACACACACACACACACACACACACACACACACATACTTCTTTGTCTTCCTCTCCTGTTACACCTCACTTCATTATGCCTGTAGTGTGTAATCAAGTGAAGGATTTCAAATTCAAAAACAAGAACTGACAAGAAAAATCATGGTGAAGACAAATACATTTTCAATCTGTGTGTGTGTATGTGTGTGTGTGTGTCTGTGTGTGAGAGAGAGAGAGAGAGAGAGAGAGAGAGAGAGAGAGAGAGAGAGAGAGAGAGAGAGAGAGAGAGAGAGAGAGAAAGAAAGAGAGAAAGAGAGGGGAGATAGATTTTGTTGAGGTCTCATTCAACTTTTGAGCATGAAAGGCTAATGATTTGCATAAACTGCATGCTGTCTGAGGGACTTGGGGGTGGCAGCCTTACTGAGAAAAGATATGCGAGAACATGAAGAAAAAAAAGCATGACCCTGCATTGTGAAGCTGCAGGAAGAAAGAGGAGGTTTGAATAAGAGAGAGGGTGAAAATTGGCAAAGAAAGGGTCTTACCATGTCTCCTAGTGAGATTAAATTGTCCAGGAACCTCTTTATATATAATTTGGTGAATCTGGCAGCGGCATGGCTGCAGGGCTGATGTCACATCAAGCTCCTGCCTGAACTCACTCACATGTGCTGAGATGATGCAACCAGTTTGAGAAAAGTGTTTTTATCTGACATACAGTACATTTAAATGTTGAATTACAGAGCTGATTCTGATTTCTTATGTTTTGGTCTTTTATAGGACCATAATGATGATGATGCCGTCATGCTGTGGAGGATCTTCAGAGCTGTATCAGTGTGTTCACAGGCCAATACGTGGGTTTATTGTCTCTGTGCAATAAAGATGCTAAGCCACAAGTCATACAAAATAATAGTTTGAATGAGTTTTGATACTGATAAAGAAACTTCTCATGATATAACATTTGAGTGTTATTTATTTGCTCTTTGAGAATCATTTCTGAAAAATGAGTAAAACATGTAAATGGATTTTGACTGAAATGTGATCTTTAATTTATGACCTAGCTTTCTCTTGTCAAAGTTATATTGACTTTTAGTCTTTGAAGTTGATTAGTTGTGATTTTATTAGTTTTTGGATGGAAGCATTAAACAATTCTAAATGTTGAAAGGCTGCTGTTTTCATTAATTTACACCTGGTTTATTCATATGACATTTGAGCTTATCAAAGCGAGCTGAATGGCTTGTTTGCCTCTTTACTCAATGAAATAAATGTTGGAGAAAAATGATGACTGTGTTATTATTAACTGTGTTGAAACTGTTCATAAAGGCTGGTGTGTGTCAGCACCTTGGACAGAGGCAGCCAACTAAAAACAAGCACAGCACATTTTGAGCCATTTGCAGACACATCTAGTCAGTGATACAGTTGCTTATTATTTGCATTGTAGGGCTGTTTAAAACTTCAATAAAAAAGACCTTCGCTACTTTTTAATAAACCCCAGATTATGTATGCGAGAAGTAAGGAAACAATTTTCTTACATTCATCCATCTCTCCCTATAATATCAAAATAAATTAGACCAGTGAAGAGGAAGAAAAATGCCTCAGCTTACATAAAAGACAAAGAGCACAAAATATTAATGATTAAATGAAATCTTTTGAGTCACGCCTTGGTGAATATAATGTGTTCTTCCAAATGGGTTGACAAGACAGTGACGTAACAGCATCTCACCTTACAGGGTTTTTAAGCTTAATTGTGGGCAAAAAGTCAAGTTCTAGTGTGTTGCCCTAACTTGCTCAGATCAGCCAAATTTAGTCGAGTAGAGAATTTGAGTAAAAATGTGATCGTTATAATTTTCTGTGTGTGTGTGTGTGTGTGTGTGTGTGTGTGTGTGTGTGTGTGTGTGTGTGTGTGTGTGTGTGTGTGTGTGTGTGTGTGCTTGTGTGTGTGTGTGTATGTGTGTGTGTGAGAATTTATAGAATAATAATTAAGTAGATAAACAAACAAAATATAAGACTAATTTAAGAATGAATCCAGTCATTTTTACTTCTCTTCTCATGGCATCTAATAATGAAAGAGATTATGTAATCTCACACAATGCTATTATAAACCAACTGAGGTGTTGTAAAGCTCACTATTGATGCAGCCTGTCTGTGGTGTTTAGCTACAGATTAGTAAACGGCCTCCCACAATGTGATGACCTTGTGTCCGAATAGCGGCAGTCAGCTGTTGGACAGAGGGAGTCGTGACCTTTCACTCTCCTGGGACACAACTTGACCCGGCACAAGCCGACAGACACGTGTGTGTTCCTCTGATGACCCATCACACAGATTCAGGTGTTACATCTGACCCGGTGTTGTTAAATAAATAGCATGTAGGTCTATATTTATACTGTCTAATAGAAGAATATTTTATTGCAGTATCTCATAGAATGAGAGAAAGAAAGAATCGTGTTGTGAGAAAAGTGATGTATAAGTGTGTCCCCAGGGCCTCTTAGAGGAGGCAAAGGTCATGCTCAGTTTTGCTCTCTCTTTTTGACTCACAAACGGTCATATACACAAATGCATGTATTCAATATCAGAATTTTTCGAAATGCTATAAACATAAAGAAACATTTCTTGGTGACAGTAACACAAAGAGTTTAACATTTTTAAACCTGTATTAATTATATTCAAACAAATAACATCAGACATTTTTTCATCTATCATCTATTTGATATTTGACATTGATAAATACATTGTATGGCTAAAAATATGTAGTCCACTTTGGACCTATTTTGGCTGTTATTCATGGTTTGGCCAGTTCCAGTTAGAGTAAAGCTTCCTGCAATGTACAGTGATATTTTAGACTATTGCTGGATTCTAACTTCATGGCAAAACATTTTCAGGATGGATCTTTCCTGTTTCAATATCACAATGCATTTACATGCAATTCTGTTTTATTCAAAACACTTTATTTGTCCCTGGGGGGGTCATTTGAAGCATGTAGAGTAGTTACAGTAGGCACAATTTAAATACAAAGTGAATTTTTTTTTAAACGACGTAAAATCCTCAACCCATGGCAGGCCTTATCATCCAGCATCAGTGTTTGACCTCACTGCAAATCCCTTCAGCTAGGATCCAAAATATTGAGAGTGGAGAGTGAAGAGTAAAGGCTGGTATAGGAGCATATTAAAGTCCATGGCTTTGCAATGAGATGTTCAACATTCACATCCGGGTGTCAGGATACTTTTGGTTGTTTAAGGCATCTTCCTTTTTATCACATTTGAGCATCAAAGCCTGATTTGTCTTTCACCGTATAGAAACTCATGAGCTGCTGGCTGCAGGTGTTCTATCTTACGGCACTCAGTAGTGTGTATTCATTCATGAATTCTGCTCAGATTTTCTACTTGTCAACAGATAGAGGTACATGTTCTCTATTGTGGTATGAGTCACCAGAGGTCTCATAACTCACTAAAGCTGAGAAATAAATTTTCAGGCTGCACTTCAAAGAGACAAAGTGCTTTTATGTGGTGTTATTATAAGTAAATAAACTAATCCTTATTATGACATCCCATTCTTTACACTGTTTAAAACTAAAATATGGATTACAGGCAACATTTTCCATGAGACGGGACTGGATTTAATACTTCTTGTTTATCATAGCTTTCATGTGAAATTGCCAAAATGTGGCTCTCAGTAACATCATCATGTCCATTTCATTTTCAGAGTAGAAAGTGACGTTGTCGCTCAACCTCATAAATGACGAGTAGGCAGCTGTAGACCAGGTTGGTGTCTATGGAGGGCTGCAGATGATTATCCAGTCATTTATAACTTCCAACTCAGTGAGCTTTAGGTCTTGTACTCTGCGTTTGCATAAGAATAGAATCAGGTCCTGTGAACTTCCCCAACCTATTGACCCAGCTCCCCAGACATGAATAGCTCTGCTATGAGGCTCCCCAGCCTCTCAAACAGGCTTTAACCATGCCTTAAGTCCCAATCATGGTAATTTAATATATCTTAAGCCCCTGGCTGTTTTGCTGGAGCCCCTCTACAGTTTGTTTTAGGCATTCTCTGCTTCTCACCTCATCAGCACTACTCTTTATTTGACAAATTTAAGGGGCTGCTGTGGCACTACAAGTTCCTTTTCAGCAGTCAAATAAGCCCAGATTCCATATAATTAGAAAAGGGTTTTTCTTATTATTATTCAGTCTTTTGATTTAGAAGAAAGAGGAAAATCTCACCAAGAATATACAGCTGAAGAACAACATGATTAAGACTGAGACTGAAGCTGCCTCAAATGCATCCCTGGCTCACATGTGGCAGCTCTATGTCCACTAATCTGACAGAGTCTGTCATCAGTGAATCTATATTAACAGAACTATATTTACACATCATGTAGAGACAATATGAGGAACGAGTTGAAAGTGCTAATGTGGGTCTGTAAACTGGCTAACTTAGACTATCAATGAAAATGGACAAAAACAAGTTGGGATAAAAATTACTTTACATGTAAATGCATTTTAGTTTTATTTCTGTTGAATTTGATTTAATTTAAAGTGTCTACTCCTCAACATCCCAGTTACCTTTTCAGGAGAGTAGAAACACTATAATAAGACTTTAACTGTGACTATTGACAGGTATGCAGGTGTTATAACATTAGATGCATGGCAAAATCAGTCCAGATCTAAATTTGGCAAGCACAGAAAAGCAAACTTTTACTAGAAAGGTAACCAGGTTTAAGGCCCTTATGCAACACTGGGTACAATGTAGATGTTTAAAGAACTTGTGACTGTATGTTTTACATCCTCAAAAACAATATCTTCATGCGGTTATAGAAGATGCATAGTTAGTGCTTGTATTGTGTCCAATCAAGAATTTTTAAATACTGGAATTTGTAGATTTTCCTTCTGTTCAGTCGCTGAATGACACAAGTTTCTGGTAGTGATAACGCTCATTGGTTTGCTAATTAAAATGCCATTAAACTGACTCATCATTTACTGAAATAGACAATTAAAGTGGTTGTCCAAAACATGTAAGTGGGCTTCTGATACATATTAAAGTTTCGTGAAATTAAAGAGGCGCTATGTAGTTTTGGCCATTCCTTCGCTGTTTCTAGCTTTTGGCTTGCAGGTTTCTCTATAGAGCTCCCCCTACAGCTTCGGATAGATAATTGGCAGCTCCTATGTTTACTTGTGTCTGACTCCTTTCTCAATCAGTCTGCCGTTTCCTCTTTCTCTGTTCATCCGACAATGCTTTCCTAGCTCTTTGCTTCTTTTTTGCCGGCTCAGCCATGACAATAGTGTGAAAAACTCCATCGCTACCTTGTTAGCCAGTTCCTGAAGGGGCGTATGTGTGCAGTGCCTTGAAGCAATTTGTTACATCGCGAGACCTGATATCACGCGATACTTCCTGACGCTGAGGCCAGCTGCTCGCCGGCCGAAAGTTGCAAGGGTGGTTTTTCCACTCACAGGCACTAGGGGAGCGAGACGACCACCATTCAACTCGAAAAAAGTCATATAACCATTCCAATGACTCCGAAGCTGTTCAGTTATGGTAAATTAAGCTTAAAAAACTGCATAGTTTCCCTTTAAGCAACAAAAGTAATTAAACATAAAAGCCATGACAGTACAAACAGTGACAAAGTGCCACTTTGTTTCCACTTATTGTTTCATAGGGAACACTTTCTTCACTGTTGAAGACATTCACTGTGCCTTGTATGCATTTAAGTAAAAAGGTTCAAATTAAATGTTTACACTTGGGTTAGGGTTAGTAAATACAGTGTTTTCCATATATCAGATGGATGGATGGATGGATGGATCTGAAGTCATGAAGTTACACTTTGCTTCTTTTAATCTGTGCTAATAGCCTAAAGCATGAGCATTTTTTAAAATATATTTTAAATTAAACGTCATTATGCTATTTCCATAATGATTAGATTTTCTTTCAGCTCAAGAAGCATGCAATTCCCCATAGGTTAATATGATGTCCATACATTTTTTATCCATAAAACGTGTTGAATTATTTGCAACTGTTCTAATTTAAAGTGAGCGTCCGTTTAATTCATATGACACAAGAGAGCTATTGCTGTGAATTTCTTCAATGTGTGTTTGTCCTAAGTAAAATTTATATACCTTTATATTAGTACAATGAGAACATTTTAATCTATGTATTGAGTAATATTTATATAAAAATACTGGACAGCATAGTTCATTCAAATTTGGCCAGATTTTACTTTCTAGTACATTTTGAAGTGGGCAATATTTTTCCTATATTGCAGGTCGTTGAACTCACAGTTCAAGAAAAAGTACTTTATATTCTGGTACCGAAAAAATCCAAGACAGCAAAAATAACAGTGAGCCCAATTTGTAGTCAGAGTCATGGTGTGGAGTCCACAGGGGAGTCCATTCAGCAACATGAATGAGATGAAGCTTGAGTTGTTTAGTGAGAAAGAGGAAGTGAGACTTCTAACTCCCACTAATACTCCCTGCGAATAGAATATGTACTATAAACCACCAATGTGACCAGTTGCCTCTGAGCAATACATCTCCTGTTTCTCTTTAATATTGTCATAGACAAGAAAACGTGGAGCTGTTCAGTGATGAACTGTGGCTGTAACCACAGCAGAGTGTTGTGAATGGATGGGAGTACAAAGAGCACCATGACAGAAAGACCTTATCCGGATATATATAAAGGAAAAAAAGGGAAGACACACT
The DNA here is from genome assembly GCF_004354835.1 of Perca flavescens. Taxonomy (NCBI): domain Eukaryota; kingdom Metazoa; phylum Chordata; class Actinopteri; order Perciformes; family Percidae; genus Perca; species Perca flavescens. The sequence goes on along the minus strand of NC_041331.1, from coordinate 26,106,301 downwards.
CATTGTTACTTCTAACAGATAACCTGAATAAATTGAGTGAAATAAAATAAAATAAATTGTGTGTAAAGACATGTGTATGACAGAGTAAATGACCAGCCTGTGTCATTGTGGCACCACCTGCTGGAAGCTTCAAGTTCTTTCACGGCCATCTCACCTGCATTCACCTCCTCACACATTCAGACCACACACACACACACACACACAAACATGCAGCCGACACTAACTCCACATGTTAAGGTTATGTTTGTGTCTGCTTCAATTGAAGCCACAGAACAGAAATATGTTTGTGAAGGATCTTTTGATGTTTCTCTATTAACACACAACTTTATGTCTTAACTTAAAAGTGATAGTAATGAAATATATTTTTGCTTGATTGGTAACACACAAGACGAATATGGATGCATTATGTATTATGAATAAATATATAAGATAATGAAAAGAGACAAATAAAAAAATAATTTTGGTTCACGTAAGGAGATGTGTATCCCTTGTAACCCTTAACCTTTTAATCTTTTCTATCACACAGAGGATGGAATATTTTTTCACCCAGATTGACAGAAGAGTGTTTGAGGATTATGGAAATACATTTGAAAAACAAACAAGTTTCTATATTTTCTAAAGAACACCAGGGATTTATCTTTCAGAAGAATGGGTGCTTAGCTATTTGACTCAAATAGAAAAATAATATATGAAAGGGACAAACTCATTTCTTGTCACATAACATTATTTTGTATATTTTAAAGTCTCGTCAGAACCTTTTAGAAAACAAGATATTGCATCCATGCAAACAGCAAATTATACATATAAGTAATGCACTTTCAACCCTCCACCTCATGTCTTCAATACAGTGCATTGTTTCAGTTAACTGGGATGACTGATGAGCTTGGAGGATAGGGCACACATGGATATTTTCTCAAATACTGGGATGGGACTGGTCACAGGACCTCATCAAAGTTTGGGACACAAAAACCTACCAGCTCTGCAGATACATAAACCCCTGAGAGAAGAAATGTGTACAAGACAACAAAGCACACATTTGTTTCTCTTCTCTTCACATCCCAATCAAAGCTTCTAATTAACACAGTGTCTTTTCAGATAGTGGAGTTTAAATAGTAGCAATTATCTGTGCAAACTTTGATGAGGTGGAATCCCATGCGTTCATGGCTGCACATTCGACAATAATCTTGGCCCACGGCCTGGTTCACTGCACAACCAGAGCTCAGTGAGGCCCATTCTGCAACAAAACTAATGATCTCTAATGAAGGTCCATACAATGATCTATGCCGTGCCAAAAAACACACACACACACACACACACACACACACACACACACACACACACACACACACACACTTTGGATTCAGTTATCACTGTGATTTTTAATATTCACTAGGTTAGAGAAAATAAAAGATGTATACAGCAACCTACACTCTGTAGCAGGATGTTTGGAGAGTTGTGTTTTTTCACTTGAAATGCAGAATTGTACCGTTCTCTGCTCTCCCGTTTCAACAACCAAGCCACATCTCTGCTGTATTTCAGCCAAACCAGAAAAAAGCCACTCAGGATGGTCATCTCTGTGCTTTAGAAAAGTCGTTGGTCGGTCCAACCCGTTGGATCCAGACTGAAATCTCTCAACAACTATTTTATGGCTTGCCACGACATTTTGAACGGACATTCATGGTTCCCAGAGGATGAATCCTACTGCCTTAGGTGATCCCCTGACTTTTCCTCTAGTGCCACCATGAGGTTCACATTTGTAGTTTTGTGTAGACAAACTGAATGAATTTCTATGAAATTTGTTGGACAAAGTCACACAACCCCTCAGGATGAATTGCAATAACTTCTACCTTTATGTCTTATCGCTGCAATAACCAAGGACCTTAAAAATTACCAATTTTAAGATTGTTAATTGTTGTTAATTGTTGATGTTTGTTGTACAAAAAAAAAGCTTACACACATGCAAGATCCACACATACACATGTGGACACACATACACAAAGACACAGAGTGTTAATAAAACCAGGATCCATGTGCCTGTGAGGCTGGGAGGGAAAATACTGAATTTCATCAGGAGAGCACACAATCACAGGGCCACAGTGCATCTCTGTAGCCAGGCAGGGCAATGTGTGCACATCAGGTTTTGTGAGGCCCTGACGAGATGTGACAGCCCAGCTCTCACTCAAAGATCCCCAAATTTGGTCCATTTTTCTGCCTTTTCCATTTACAATGCTTCAGTGGAGATTTCTTTATTTCAGAATGGACAATGGTCTCTTTCTTTCTCATTCCCTACATCTCCCTCTCTCTCTCTCTCTCTCTCTCTCTCTCTCTCTCTCTCTCTCTCTCACACACACACACACACACACACACACACAAAGCTTCGCTGGCAGACACACACACACACACACACACACACACTCACACTTGCTTGCTGTCATGCTCATTTTGATGGTAATTAATGACATCACCACTGTGTGCGGGTGCATGGTGGTGTGTGGTGTGGCGTGGTGTGTGTGTGTGTGTGTGTGTGTGTGTGTGTGGGGGGGGGGGTGCATTTGTTTGTTGAGCAAACCGTGGGAACAGGGAGCTCTCCAGGGTGGCGAGTCAGGGCCTCCAACAATACATATGCTGTTGCTTTTCACCCAAACACCCTCCCTTCCCAAGAGAATAATTCTTCTCCCCTCCTTTCCTGTCTCCATCTTTCCCTCCTTTTTTTCTATGACTTTCCCTGCTTCATTTGCACTTGATTACTGCCCCCTCTCTGTCAGTGGGTCTCATCAGCTTTAACTTGGAGCTGATGGTCTCTATTGAAGATACAGTATTTTAGCTGCAAGTCTTATGTTGTGCCCTTGAAGTGTGTAAATATATTGGCCCCTGGCACACAGTCAACGTGCATGTTGAATTTGGTAAAGAGAGGATTTTGTGCAGCTCGTACAGTCTCTGTATCACATGGAGCAGGAGTGTAAAATAACTATTTACGTCCACTGCATTGCTGTAAAGAGATGTGAGAGATTGTGTACTTTCACTTCCAAAATCAATAATTCTGCTTTCACAATGGTACATTTTTTCTGTTTTAAACATCTCCTTCTTCTTAAGGCTATCTTTGACTAAGCTCTTCTTTACAAAAAATATAACTACTGCAGGCCTACCACATTGCATGCCATCACTCGATGGTAGAAAGATTTGTTGGTGGGATGTATTTATTTTCAGGATTATATATAATTACTGACAGGATGCTACATTGGCCCTTTTTACCCTGAGTCACTTAGAAAAAGAAGAGTGAATAGGCCAAGTACTTAGTCAGTTTCACATACAGTAAGGGAAACTTGAAGATAAATATGTAGGCTAAACATTGCTTACAAAAACATCTTAAATCAAAAATGGTGTATAACCTGACCAATTTAGTGTGTGTATTAACAGTATGTCTGTGTGTGCATGTGTCTGTTCATGCATCTCTGTATGTGTTTGCAAAAGAGCACTAAAGCACATACTGTAAAAGCCCTTTCAATCACAAATTCCAAGAGGATGGCAATGCTGATAAACTTACTACATGCACTTTTTTTTTAAAGATTATTTTTTGGGCATTTTTAGGCCTTTATTGACAGGTGAAGAAATGAAAGGGGAGAGAGAGGGGGGAATGACATGCAGCAAAAGGCCGCAGGTTGGAGTCAAACCCAGGCCCGCTGCTTCGAGGAGTGAACCTCTATATATGGGCCCCAACTGAGCCAACTGAGCTATCCGGGCACCCTACTACATGCACTTTTCAGCACACTGTCTTGCCTAGCGACCAACCTGCAGTGAGACACCAGCAGCAACATAGTAATGAGAATGCCTTAAAACTTTGTCAAAGCAGTCCAGTATAGGCCTTTCTGTGTCCAGATGACAACATACTTTTGCGTCAAATTCATCGGATATTCCTGAGAAAATAAACAAATAACCCTAAGTGTCTGTCTCTGTTCTAATTATACCAAAAAGAGACAAATACAAAGGAGAGCATGTGTTTCTGAGGCATGTGTTAGTGGTTCTATTGAAAGGACAGACCCAAAAAGTGTAATAATTTGTTGTACCTGCTCACACCTGATGGTAGAGGATTTCTCTGAGCAGGTTTCCATAAGAGTCCTACTTCTTATTGTCTCTTTTAATTAAATTCAGATGATTTCAAAGGGGCTTCATTAGCATGAAAGTTTCAACAAAAAAGTTTCCAAAGCATCAAAAAACAATTTGTCCAAATATTCAGACAGAACACAATAAACAGTATTATGAGCATTAACATAACATAACATAACATCATCTCTCTCTCTCTCTCTCTCTCTCTCTCTCTCTCTCTCTCTCTCTCTCTCTCTCTCTCTCTCTTATTGTGGCCTGTCTTTATTTTTACTTTATGTTATTTCCATTACTATTCAACCCATCTCTTTTCTTATTAGCCTCTGTCAGTACCATAACATGTTTTAAGGTTCACCAGGGCACTGGTACAAAGGATATAAAATGTCCCTCTTTTGGGACAAAATTATTACCGTTAGAGTGAAAACTCTGGCATTCAAGTTTACAGCAGTTGTAGAGTAAACTTCATGGGCCAGAAACAGAGATTCCAATTTCAAACCGGGTTTAATATTTCCCCTTCCCAGAATCATGTGTCTCTTTACACTGAGCTAAAACACAGCAGACTGTCAATTTGCTGCTATTTTGCATGTGAACCATTAAGCAAAGAAAATGTGAAATGTTACAGTCGTGTTTAATTGTATGAAAATATTGGCAATAAGCAATTAACAAGCAGTTTTTATTTATTTTATAATAATCAGATACTATTTCTTAAGCACTAATTAGGGCTCGAGGGCAGGTGGAGCTGCTAATTAGCTAAACCATTCAGTTTGAAATCCTTGCACATGTTTTAATGCAGCTCTGATTTCTACTTCTTTCAATTAAGGCGGGGAACTAGTGGCCTTTGTGCCCGAATCAAAGCACTCCCCTGCTATGAATAGTGATTTTTCTGCTTCTCCTGCTCACTAGTGCTGGCAGAGAGGTCTTCCCCCCTGAGACTTTCCCCTTTGACCCAGACAAATGGACTCTTGTCAACTGAATAAAAAAAAATAATGACTGGCCTTTAGTTATGCCTGTTGTTCGGGCAATGGACGTTTGATGAGTAATTACAATGACAGAAAGGATCCTACAGAGAGATTGGTGGAGTTCTGCACTCAGTGGAATATCTTGTGATAGGACATCGCCAGTGAGGGGGATAATGCTAATGGTTAGAATTAAGGGTTTTATTGCATCAACAACAAACTTCCCCTTCAGCCTTGTGTGTTTCAAATGAGATAACACAATGAAATAGTCTGAGAGAGAGCATGGAGATGTCACTAATGATTGTCAAGATCATGTGGCAGTTAGGTATTATGTAGTCTCACTTTGCCAGACCATCCTCCAAGGTGCCGGCTAGTCCACACAGCATTCCAGGATGGGAGAAAAACGTGCTTTGGTTTATTGGCATTTCTTTAAACAAACCACAATCGTCATGGGCAACACTAAACCCCGCACGGAGCCGCTGCAAAATAGCCTTGGGAAGGAACTTGTTTTGGTGGAACGTGTACGTTCAAAAAGTTGTTTTAGTCATGCAAGAGAAAACTCAGATTGGACAGATAGTCTAGCTAGCTGTCTCAATTTACCCTGCAGAGATATGAGGAGCAGTTAACCATAGTCCTCATAAATCCACCAGAGTTTAAAATTCCAACACAAAGAAAGCGGAAGGAAACAGACATTGGCGAAAAAACATGCATCCGGCAGAATTTCCTGCTGCACTGGAGCAATCCTTGAAGTAGTACGTTGTGGATATAGACTAGGTATTATGGACCTTTAGAAGGGCAGGAGCTTTTCAGGAGTGTGCTGATGAGCTTCATTTAGACCACAATCCTGCCCTTGATCTCTCGCTGAGTGGCCCGGTGAGACCGCCTGGCGAGGACAGTGAGAAAATGTAGGTTTGTACGTCCATCTAAAAGCCCAGATGGACTCTGCAGCCTGCTCCAATCAGCTCACAAAGGTGATATAATTGCAAGGGCAGGATGGGACAAGGCCACCGCCTTTGGAGTTCTTCAGTCTCCTCCTTTTCCCATTGCACCTATTCTCCCCCACTCTATACTCACTGATTATACTCCCCTCCCTCATTGTCCCATTATCCCCCTCCAACAACAGGCCAATTTGTCCCTCCAGCTTGGCTCCCGCCTCCCCTCCTGCTGCGTTATTTAGCCCCTCTTCTGCACTTCAATGGCAGGTACTGAATCGAGAACTTCCACGACCTCTTCACTATTCCTCAAAAATCCCTCCTCCCTTTCCCAGCAACCTTTAATCTGATTACAGGCTTTCTGCAGCTTTTCAAAGGAGGCCAGTCCCAGGAGGACAATAGCAGACCAAGTGGTTTCACAAACACTCTCCCCAGGGTCATATGATTCACAAGACAAGCTGCATCCACTCTCCTCTGGCATCAGGTCGCTGCAAGGCCTGTTTGCACAGTGATTTAAGAGAAACATCTCTGTTACAATGGTTCTATTGCTATCTCTATTTAAAAGAAAACTTCCACATTTCCTGAAAAGACTGGATTTGTTTATTTTATAAAGGGTAATATATAGATTTGATTACACAGATTGATTTGTAGCCTTTGCAGCCTTGACAGTGCAAGCAAAAAAACATCTTGAAACAACTGAGTCTTTGTCAGAGTCACATTCTGATCATTTTGGTTTTTGAGTGAAAGGACTTTGATGAAGGTACAGCTGTGCCAAACGTAGTTCTTGTAATAATGTAAAATGTAAAAGTACCAGAGATATTGTCTTTTTTATTTTGCTCATTCTACTTCCTTGTCAAAATCTTGCACATTACCAACAATACAACTTAACCACCCAGGAGATTTGGGTGTGTTATGGTCGGACGTGTATAAAGTACTAGAGACCCATACTTGAGTAAAAGTACAAGTGCTCTATTAAAAAAGTGACTTGAGTAAAAGTAGGAGTGCTCTTTAAGCACCACACTTAAGTAGAAGTACTAAAGTGTTCAACATTTTTTGTACTTCAGTATTGCAAGTAGTTTATTTTAAAATGTACTACTCAAGTACTGAAAGTAAAAGTAGAAGTATTGTGTTATTTAGTTATTAAAGAAAGCAGTCAAAAGTTTGAATATATTGTTTATATTATGTCAAATGTTTACCCTACACTTACATTGTCTCTGACGCGATCTCGGGGATTTCTTACGTAAATTAGCGTACGTAACTAACGTACACACACTGTGACCTACACAGTCTCCGTAGCGTGAGGAATATACAACAGTAACAGTAACGATGCAGCACATAAAAAATGTATTGGAGTAAAAGTATTTCATTCATCAAAAATATGTACTCAAGTAAAAGTGGAAGTAGGAGAAAAAAATAATACTCCAGTAGAGTACAGATACAGCCTTTTAGTACTTAAGTACTTATGCAGCTGCTCGAGTCCTCACTAACACAAGGAAAGCGGATCACATCACTCCAATTTTAAAGTCTCTACATTGGCTTCCTATGCCCCAAAAAATAGATTTTAAAATTCTTCTGCTGGTTTATAAGTCGCTAAATGGTTTAGGGCCAAATTACCTTTCGGACCTACTTGTGAACTATGAACCGCAGAGGCCTCTAAGATCATCTGGGACAGGTTTGCTTGCTATCCCCAGAATCAGAACAAAAAAGGGGGAAGCAGCATTCAGTTTCTATGCACCAGGTATCTGGAACAAACTTCCAGTAAACTGTAGATTGGCACCCACGCTCAGCTCTTTTAAATCAAGGCTGAAGACCTTTCTTTTTGATACTGCCTGTGTTTAATTCTTTGCACTGCACTGTATTGGGAATTTTATTTTTTTGTTTCTGTATTTAATCTATTTTTAATTAATTGTTTTAATTTTGTATGAATTGTTTTAATTCTGTATTAACTATTTCTTATTCTGTATTTATTTTAATTAATTTCTAACTGTGTTTTAATGTTTTATGTAAAGCACATTGAGTTGCACCGCTGCTGAAATGTGCTATACAAATAAAATTGCCTTGCCTTGCCTTAAGTAGAGTAGGGAAGTAGTTCTACTTTGTTACTATACAGCTCTGGTTATGGTAGTTGTGGCTAATGTCGCCTTGAGCCACTGTCCTCAAGGGGACTACAGAGGTCTGGTAAAGTCATTTCTTTTTAACTGTAAACCCCCAGATGTTTCATTTTCAAACTTGAAATCTTCAGCCCCTTTTTTAACTTCTCTGTAAAGCTCCTTGAACCTACCTCTATGTACTAAACGTGCTTTATAAATAAAACTGCCTTGCTTCTGTGTGTCAGTATTCGTTTCATGAATCTATTAGTGGTTATGCAATACAAGTTCAAGAAGACTGAACAGACAGAAGACAACCACACAAGCTGGTACACCGCTGTTGCTACCAATCAGAAGTTTGGTGGTTCGATTCCTGGCCCTGCAGTCAGTCAAAGTGTCCTTGGGCAAGACACTGAACCTCCAATTGCTCCTGAATGCCATCGGTGTGTGAATGAGTGTAAATGTATTGGAAGTCGCTTTGAATAAAAGCGTCAGCTAAATGTAATCATAATGTAATTATAAAGACGTGAATCTTTAAAACAGATCCGTAGATGGTCAAAAGCAGTGCATCTATAGTAAGGTACATGTCTGAAACAACGTAATTGTTGTGTTTGATTGTACTAACAACACAGACTCTGAGGTATTGGACCCCAGCAGTGTTATAACAGTTAACTTGTTTAACCCCATCAGGCCTTTTTAGAGACCTTCACTCAATAAAGCTTCTACCACCAGCCAAACTGACAAGACTAGCACAAAGCATATGTCCACCCTGTGTATTTAGAGTTCATTAATGGCACAGTGAATGGTCAGGAAATGACCCTATTGACCGGCCTGTCCAAGCCTCATTACCATCAGAATAAAGGGAGCAGAGGGACCAGAGCCCTGGAGGCAACAAACAAGCCCACAATGACCTGAAGGAGCCAGACGTCCACTTCCTCTGGCTCCTGGTTTAGACTCTCCACACTTATGCCTTCAGTCAAAATGAAGCTGTAGACAGCTGTCATACAGATGAGGATTTTTCTCCACTCATTCAAGCAGCATCAGTTCACAGACATTTAAATCTGATGCTACTTGAGTCCTTGAGTTGTCAGAGTCACATGAATTATAAGTTGTCACTATTGAAACTGTGCTGGAAACAGTGTCAGAATTCACAAAGGGTTATAGGTAAATCATTTTTCCAATTTAAGTTTATCTAAATAAAAAAATAAAAAAGATTTACAATTATCGGCTGGGTATTTACCAAAATAAGCACTGTGGTAATGAAAGGTTAATTAAGGCAAATTTTAGAGAATTATTGTTTAGTAATTTAGTATATATTTTACTGTCATGCCAGGTGGTAATTTGATTTGTGTTGTTGTAAAAAATTCATACAAACAATTAGTACAAACAGTAAATTGTTTATTATGAAATGTTAGAATTGTCTTTTGCTAATACTGCAACATAACTGTAAGTGTAGATGAGTCCAGTAGGTGTCCTCATGAGAACAAAAAATAGAAACTCGCTGGCACCCAGCTGGAGAGAAATATTCATGTGTACTGCTGAAACAAAATATATCCATCACAGTTTTTGTAGACTGCATGCAACTTATCTTGTTTGTTCTATTAAAGGAACACACCGACTTATTGGGAATTTAGCTTATTCACAGTAACCCCCAGAGTAAAACAAGTCGATACATACCCTTCTCATCTCCGTGCGTGCTGTAACGCTGTCTGACGGTTCCAGCATTAGCTTAGCCTAGCACAGATCCTGGAGGTAACTGGTTCCAACTAGCCTACTGCTCCAAATTGTGACAAAAGTGACAAAATAACGCCAACATGTTCGTATTAACTTGTTGTGATTTGTATAGTCACAGCGTGTACAAAAAACAACGTAACATGAGACACAGCTATCTTCTAACAGTAAACAAACCGGGAACTATATTCTCAGACAGGCTTGCTGCGAGCATATCACTACGCCCAAGTACCAGTGTTGGGAGTAACGCGTTACAAAAGTAACACAATTACAGTAATGTATTCCTTTTTGCTGTAACGCAGTAATATAACGCATTACTAATTAAATTTCGGTAATATTATTACCCGTTACAATCTCAGTAACTAAAATTTAAAAAACCGCGAAGCATTTGTTCACAGGAAAAAAAAAGCTGTGAGTAGCCTATTTCAGGTGCGTCAGCTCAGACAGCAGTGTGTCCGAGCCGCTGACAGATAGGCTTGCTTACACGTAAATCATTGCAGTTTATCAGCCGTGGAGAGTAACTCTGTAGTGGAATGGCTTGGCGGCCAAAAACGCTTGTCCTCTACTGTGACCATTTACTGTTCAATATGTTTCTGTCATGAACGGTAATAATTATTACAGTTGCAGTTTTACAAACAAGAAAGTGAGCAACTTAACTTGACGGACATGTTGCATCCATAGGTTGCATCCATAGACAGTATTTGTTGCATCAACAACATGCATAACAGTTACATCAGCCATTTTATTTATTTTACAAACAGCCATGAAAAGCAACGTTGGTAGGCAGGGCATGAATTTTGACGGTGACCAGGTGCCTCTTCAGTTTAGCCTTATTCTGCCCCTCAAAAAAAAAACACGCTGATTTTGCTGTTTAGTCATCTGCCTCTTTCCTGTCAATACAGTTTTTGGACAATTGTCGTTTGTCGAGATTCTGATTTCTTGTTGGGTAACACTGTGAAGTGAAACCCTGAGCACATAAGTTGAATTCATACTACGACTACTAAGTAGTCCAACCAGATCTTGCCTCAATCTGTCAATCTCTCTTAGCCAATCATATCCTTGTTGTCAAACTTCCAAATCCTGTCTCCTCTTTGCTGCTGTCATTTGTCACTTCAGTACGAGCGGATGCGACCCTCATTCACCTTCACCTCCAGTCTTCATCATATCAACGCCCAGTCCTGCTCCAGATTCCAGATTCATCCACCTTCATCCAGGTTTTTGGCAACTCTCTTCACCACCACCAGTGTCTAGACCCCGGAGGGAACTATCCTCAGCTAATTACGGCATCGCTACCCTCCTAAATATACCATGTCACGATGGGGTCTAATCGTCTAAGACTTTTCTCAAATTGTTTTTATCATGCACTTCAATAAATGTATTGTTTACAATTAATGAAGTCTCTCCTTATTGACATTTTTTTTTCAGTCAATAAATGTTCACTTGATGACAACATGTCAGTCTTCAGTAATTAGGTATACTTTATAATTCTTCTTATGCTTCATTAGAAAGTGGTACCAAAGAGTGACATAATACATAATAAATAGACACAGGTGGCACAGTGATTAGTTGCTCTCGTGCAGGTCTGCATGTGTGATGTATTTTTGAGTTAAAACTAACCAACGTCATTCAACTTAGGTCAAACAAACAAGTCAATTCAAACAATATTTTACTGTGTGCAAACTGTGTTCTTGAGGTTGGTTCAATTGGTTTGTGGTAATGTCTTAAGTTGCATTTTTGTCAATACTGCATGCACCACACTAAAGCTTGTTGTAAACTAATGTTTACAGAATTTAAACTAATGTTTACAATTGCATTCACATCGGCAGAGGAGAGATGGTGGGGAGATATGAAAGTGCATGAAACTGACCAACAATGCCAGAATGTGTCGAGGGGGATATTGTGGGACACTGAGGGGAATATGATTGACCAACTAAACTAAACTTAATGCTTTTTATGCAGGCCTGTTCATTTTTTAGGCTACTTTTGTATGCATAGAGGAAAATTCTCACATCATGATTGTTATTTATTCTAGTTAAAGGCACATGAGGGCGGCTATCACAGTTGTGGCAGTAATATCAGTATTGTAATAATTTTACTATGATATTATTGCATTTTCATCATAAGTACTTGAACAAATGTGGTGTAAAGACAATAATATAACTTTATTGTTTAATTTCAGTTACGTGATTTAATGAATGTGCACATCTGAAAATATGTCAATAACAAAACAAGCTGATTATCACATAAAATCACATATGTATTGGAAAATACTTGTATTGGAAAATACAAACATTGGAAATTGTATCATAGTTACAGTAGTTACTCAAAACTTCCAAACAAATAATGGGGTTAAAATACGTACATGCAGCTTACAAAGACCTATACATTATTTGAAAGAAATAACTAAGTAAGACATACAATAAAAAAAATTGCCTAATTTGGCTGCACAAAAAACATTGATTATTCACTTAACGCCTTCTTATTTGCATGCACAACTAAATAAACTGTATGTTAATAGACTTTTCATTTATAACAAATAAAATGGCAAACATTATCAATAAAAATGTAATAATACATTAAATTATCCTTAAAGATAAAAGATGTACAATAAGATATCTACAAACTTTTCTCAGTTCTTCTGTGCATTATAACCAGTTGACTTCTCATGATATCATTATGCATCTGCAAATAATATAACGTTTCAATCAAAGTGAAAGAGAAAGCAAATATAGTTTAAAATTTCCTTCTAAAATAATAACAGTTTTGATTCAGGATAACTTTTCGATTAATGAGATATTTGGTCTCCATCGTTGTAACATTAAGCTTCCAATCAATGGCAAAGGTGTTAGACAAATGTATCATGTGTAAATGGTGCAAGACGAGTGGCAGAGGACCTGTGTGTCAAAAATATTGTTCCTTTCTTGTAAAATTGAATTTCAGCGTTGCTCCTTCATGAATTAGTGTTGTATAACAGTTGTATTAAGTTCCATGTGATATGAGGGTGTTGACCTTTAACTTTGCTCCACAGAGAAGTTTGACTCAGATCTGTCAAACAAAAAGAATAAATCACATTTAATGTAATGAGAATTCAAGAGAGCAAGTAGTAAATGAGGATGTGTAAGTGTGAGTTAGCTTACATGTCTTGGTGCTTGTGTATCATGTGGTTGTTGTACTCCAAAACAGGAGGGATGGTCTCCTCATCCTCAGGAACCTGAAACAGATACATGGGATCAGATCATGAGCCAGAAATCCATTGGAATAATTTAATAGTGTGCTCACTCTTAAAAAAGGGGCAAGAACACCATCTAGTGGTTGAAAAGCACTCTTACCTCCCAGTAAACTTCATCATCATAGCAGTTGTCATCAGCAGGGTCACCCCAAATGGGGAACTTCAGAATTAAACCTTTGAAGAGAGAAGGAAACGGCATTAAGCAAGACTTCTCACTTCAGTTTCAATACCTTTTTCTTGGCCATGATGCAGTTAAAACCTATTTTGCACTTAAAATAATATAATCAAATAACTTTTAATCCTCAGGGTAGTCAGTGCTAAAATCTCAGGAAACTTGTATTTGATTATTCCTGGGCTGCTAAACAAGCAATTTGGGACTCAAGGAATATGTTTTTTTTTTTTTTTAAAGACATCATCAATAAATAACTAAATGTTACCTAACTGTAACACACAGAAACACTGACATTGAAATATACTATTTTACTGTAAGTGACATCCCACTACATGTGGAGAGAAATAAACATTGCCATGCCTCTGGATCTCTTTATCATAATTATTGAAACAGACTGCTTTATATTGAACTGTTTCCCTGCGTGTTTTATTACTGTAATACACAAAACATTTTACAAACTCACCAACAACTGCTCCTCCAACAAGTCCAAATGCAATAGCCACACATGTGCCAGCAGCCTGGAAGCCTCCCTGGGTTAACACAGATCTGGTTGCAAAATCGCCTTCAAAGCCAAATGTATCGATCAACCTAGGAACAAAAAATAACTTTTAATCCGAGCAATCAGCGCTTAATCTGCACAACCAGAAATTTGGGTGTGTGCTTCCATGTCAGTGAGTGCTTTCATTCACTATGTCAGAGTTAACAAAAAGGGAAGGTCAGTTCTTTCAAGCTGTGTGTGTGTGTGTGTGTGTGTGTGTGTGTGTGTGTGTGTGTGTGTGTGTGTGTGTGTGTGTGTGTGTGTGTGTCTATGTGTGTGTGTGTGTGTGTGTGTGTGCCAGTGCCTCACCCCTGTTTGCCATAGACCTCTACACTGGCGGCTGCAGCAACAATGGCACCTGTAAATCCGCCGAGCATCCCTGGCATAGCATGCAGGTTGTGGACACCACATGTATCATGGATCTTGAGGTATTTCTCCAAAAAGGGCTGAGAATGAGAAAAAACATGATGTGTTGTAGTGATGTAGTTGTAGTTGTAGTCACCAATTAAAAAATACAGAGGTCATGATTATTCTTGACCATTGCAAAAAAACTGTAATTTCTCATATTGTTTCTTGTTTCTTCAAAGTTTATATTTTCACTTAACTGTTCAAATTAAATATGCTATACGTTATATATCACCATCATGGACTGCATGTATTTAGAAATCCTTCTCCACAATGGCATAGGAACATAATTGTGGTATAGAAATTCTTTTAATTTCATCCAAGTTACTGACTCTAAAACATCAGAATAAGCCTTTAAAAACTCAAAACATGTAATTTGTATGTACTTATGGCATGTAAAATCCTCATCAGGTTTTTAAAACCACAGAATCAATATTTAATTTTTTTAATTAAAATTTAATTTGGGTCATGTTTTAAATACATTTAATGTGAAGTGTCTCATTACAAAATCCATTTGAAAACACAGACATGTCTCCTCTAACTAAATAATGGTCGAAAGTCATCAGTACTGCCACTAACTTTTTGAAGTGTGCCACAACACCTTGCATCAGTTCATTGGACTTTTTCTATCTTATATTTAATTGTAGTGCCTTCTCCTAAACTGAGTCATTACTTCTTATAATCCTGTTATTTTCCTGTAATACAACCCACAACTGATGGCTTCATTTTACTTTTTTATTATGCCTCTTTTTTTAAAGTTTCCATTTCCAGTATTCAAGTGTTCTCTCAGATTAAAAGTTAGGAAGTGAAAGATTGCATTCTCACCGTGATAAATATGTAGCCAAAGGTGGAGATGATGCCACAGCAGAAACCCACGATTAGTGAACCATAAGGCGTGATCATGAACTCTCCTGATGTTCCCATGGCAACACCACCTGCCAGAGTGGCATTTTGGATATGCTCCTGTCAGGTACAACAGCATGTTAGTCATGAGAAAATGAGAAATAAATAGATGATTGGTTGTAGATTTGTTGTTTTTCAGTGACATGGCATTACCATGTCCAGTTTTCCTCTTTTCTGAGACATGCTAGAGATGGCCACTGCAGTGAGAACAGAGGCAGCGAGGGAGAGGTAAGTGTTGATGACTGTTCTGAGCTGTCCGTCGCCATGGTGTGTGATGGCCGAGTTGAAACTGGGCCAGAACATCCACAGAAACAGTGTACCTGTGAGACAAAGTCAATCAAACCACAGTTAGATTAGCACATTTACAACCAAGTGAGCAGGTTTAAGAATGATGAATATAAATTATTATATATGCCAAATGAACTAAAGAAAACACTGACATGTGAGGTTTAAAACTGTCAAATATAAATCACTCACCTATCATGGCAAAGACATCAGAGTGGTAGACCGATCCATTGAGGCGTTTGCTTTGGTGTAGGTTTGGTCGGTAGAGGACCCTGGAGATGGCCAAACCATAGTACCCTCCGAAGGCGTGAATGGTCATGGAGCCACCAGCATCTCTGCACTGTAGGAATAAGCAGCATAAAAAAGATCTAGATAAATAACGTTTGAAAGTTTCCTGTGGGATGATTGTGTTTGGTGAGACTCACATGAAGAAGGTCGAGGATGATGTATTCCTCCACAGCAAATAGCGTGACGCCAAATAAGGTGACAACCATCAGCTGGACGGGGCTTACTTTTCCCAGGATGGCACCGTAGGCAATCAGAGAGCTGGCGACGCAGAAGTCTGCGTTAATCAGACTATGGGGGACAAGGAAAAGAACAAGGTCAGAATGAGTGGAAACATTAATGACCAAACAAGCAATAAATTATGCACCGAATTATTGTGAGGAGTCAAAGCAAGGTTGGATTACCAACTGGGCAAAGTGGACAACTACCCTTCGGTCCCAGACCCGCATGGCCCCCAAAAGTCTAAGGTTCAGTGCATGTCAGATGGTTTTGGTAATTTGATTTGAATCACAAATTTGTTAGGGATTTGGCACCACTAAACTACAATATCAGTGAATTCATTATTACCTAATGATGTGGCCCTGTCTTGTAGAGAGAGTGTATTCCTATATTAGGTTGTGTTCACACCAGTTTGTTCTCTGGGTGAGTGTATAATAAAGCTGCCATGTTTTATCTGCTGTGTTCACTGTATTTAAAAGAGTACTCCACAGATTTAGCATTGCACTTCTATACCATAGTTTGCACGATACACAGTTTATAAAAAAAAGGCCCCTAAAAGTGAATTAAGGGTCTCCAAACAAGTGAATGTACTGTACATATATAATATGCAGTAAAAATTTACCTTTCTATTCCGATATAGATTTTCCCGGTGTTGGGGTCAAGCGTGTGGAACCAGCCTTGCATGAGAAGAGCCCACTGCACACCAAAGGCAGCGATCAGGAAGTTGAAGCCCACAGCACTGAAGCTGTAGCGTTTCAGGAAGGTCATGAGGAAACCAAATCCAACAAAGATCATGACGTGGACGTCCTGAAAGCCTGGAGAGAAGAAAGTTGACATATTTGTGTAATTGCATTCAATGAGAAAAAGAAACAGAAATATTTTTCTCTCTAGCACTTTCATTTTCTACTTCACATTAATTAACATAGGGTAATTATAGACTGAATTTAAGTTTCTAATAGACATATAATTATAGATTTGCAATAAATGTTGCATGTTGAGATTGCAACCATTTCGTTTAAACTGAATGCTGTCTTGAAGATATCTTTGCAAATGGAGAATTTCATGACAAGGTTACAACATATTGGGAATACAATTGCTGCCAAATTGCCAGAGTGTCACAAGCCAAGAAAAGTGATATTCTAATATTTTAATCTTAGATGCAAGTAGAAGAGAGGGCCTGTGTCAATATCTTGCAATGAACACAAAACAAAGACAGAGACAGGAGAGTGAAATTAAAACTGTTGCAGCTTTAAGAAATATGTTAAATTTGAAAATTTATATTTTTGAAATGGCTAAGAAGGCAATCATAGCCAACCATTCGCCATCAGTGGAAAAAAAAAAAAAAACATTGTTGGTCCATGGCCAACATCACAGGATCACTGTAACAACACCTACATTTAACTTTTATTACAAGGTGAATTTCTTTACAGTCTTATGTTGTACTTACTGGGATATCTGAAGTAGAAGTCATTTTCAATATCGCTGGTGATGTTGTGACTTTGTTTGTACGCTATCCATTTCTGTACATCTGACTCATGATCATACCGGACGAAAACTCCAAATAGTATAATCATAGCAATCTGCCAGATGAAGCAGACTGCCGGCAGACGAACACGAATATTGGTGTTCTTTTGACGGCCAAAAAAATTTCCTACGCCTTCACAACAGTTCTCCATGTTGACAACTCTTTGCTGATGATGCTCTTATCACATTTCTCAGCCAGGCTGCCTGCTCAGCTGTGACTGCCAGCTTCTCAGCAGGTATTTATATGTATGGACCAATGGAGGTGGTGTGCTCCAATTCTCCATTCACACACAGGGGGTGGACACGCCTTACCTGTTAGCAGGAAAACCACTCCTTTCTGTACAACACTCCTCCTGAAAAGGTATGTACACACCACAGGGAATAATGTAATCACTGCCGAAATGTGTGATAGAAATGATTCAGTACAGATTGAGTTGATACGCCATCATTTTGTGATGTGGCAACTTCTAGCCATAATTACAAATTGACCAGGCCAGAAGGTCAACGTAATACATTTCAGGCCTTAGTGTAATGGTAAATATATCCAACACCTGTAACTGCAGGTGACATAATGACTTGTTAAGACTGTTCACTCAATTGGAAATGATTTTTGAGAATCAGCCATCTGCTCTGGGAAAACATTAAATTGGTCCTGGGTAAACACACCTGTCAGTCAGGCTTACATAACATCACCAGAGTTGTCAACTAATTATAGGTGTGTGTTACTTTAAACTTTATCTGTATCTGTCTCAGTCTGATTCTCTCTTTGTGTTGTGCATGTATGTATGTAACAACAATAAATAATAAACTAAGTGGGAAGACAGAGAAAAGGAGCGCTTCTTTTTGGTGGTGGTTGAAAAAACAAGGTGCTCTTTGATGCAGGGGTAATCCAATAGTACCAGAACAACTTGAAAACCAAGGCACTCCTGTTGAAAAAATATTAAAAATTCTTCATTGATGCGGCTAATGCATAGCAAAAGGTAAAGAATACGCACCAACCCATTGCGGCACACAGGTACTAAATAATTAACTAACTTTAATGTTTTACACTGCTGCTAACCACTGATAGTACAGCAGAGGTCTACTAAGCAACTAACTAAGAAGTTGGCCCCTCCTTTTTGGGTTGCTTGAGAACACAATGCAAATGATGGATCACAAGCATAAGACACTTCGCTATCTTGAGAACACAAATCCAGGACCAAAAGAAAAAGCAGATTACTGTTAAACACTCAACCACCACAAAACATTTAGCAGTTTCCAAGGAAAAGTTAAAGCAAAAGAACATATCCAGGGCTCCATTGCTGTATTCAATGTGTGACTTTCTGAAAGTTGAAAAAAGGTTTAAGGTCATTTGAAAGTCATCGAATGTCAAATTCAAAATGCCTCCACACTGGAAAATAATCCCTATGGAGATGCACTTGTAGAAATGTCATGCATCTTTTACAAGATTGGTACTATCGGTCTCTCCACCGGAGAAGCTGGGGGTAAAGTGCCTTGTTTAGGGACCCTTTAAGAACATGTACTGGGGAATCCAGTTTCATAAGCAATTAAAAAGCATACCATCAATATCAGTACCATTCACATAGTCACTTCTGTTCTACCCTTCAGGTCGCTCTCTTTATTTAGTCCACCACTGCCTGAAGATGAAAAAAGGCGTGATATCAGTCAGTGACAGACAATAAATATCAGTATGACTCAAAATGAGTGATGGCTCAATAGAAACAAATCTGTATTTATTATTTTGTTTTATTAAAGCACACCGAGCTCTGCATCTCTATAATGTACAACGAACAAAGAAATGATGTCTACTAGGCGCATGACTTGCCCACTGGTTATTCATGTTCTCCTTCTACAGCTCATGTGTACTTTGTGTTCTGGTTGTTTATTCCAAACTCGATACTTATCTGACAGATTAGATTCCAGTTTAAGGGTTCATCACATGTGTCACTACAGTTAAGAACATTCCAGATGAGATCTGCTTGCCTTCTTCAAGTCATTCAACTTCTTTAACTCATTATGTAACACAATGTGTAGGCTATAACTGACGAGATTCTGCTCTTTGTAAATAATGCAGCGTGTGCTCCAGAGTCAAACAATGA
Organism: Perca flavescens; assembly: GCF_004354835.1. Lineage (NCBI taxonomy): Eukaryota > Metazoa > Chordata > Actinopteri > Perciformes > Percidae > Perca > Perca flavescens. Next base: position 26,086,835 of record NC_041331.1, on the reverse strand, counting down.
TTTACAATATTTACTCCAGCTCTACTTTAATAGACAATTTTTCTTTGTAATGGTTTATTGTATTTGTAAGTATTTCCCAAATATCATATGCAATGTATCACTGGATTTAACAGGTTTTACAAGCCCACATGATGAAGAGTGGGTCTGCAAAGAAAAATACAAAAGAGGTTGAAGCTTATTTGAGTTACTTATATTACCCTAGTATTACCTTGGGTTTAATCATAAATCCTAATAATAAATTAATGCAAAAGCATTTTATGACAGACTGACTTCTGGTGTTGTGTTTTCAGGATGTTTGCACTTTATTATGTTGTACTGCATAGTCTTGTGTAGTTTAGCCACGGATTCACTGCTGTAACCAGTAAAAGTCTAGAACACCAGCAATGAGTAAACTAAACAAGTGGTCTATAAACAATCACCTTGATGAATAAAACAAAAATGTAGGCTAAATGAGTATAACGTGATTCTACGTAACTATCATAAGGGACAATGGTGGTGTAACAGTAAATGCTAAAATGTAGTGGCACAAATAAGGTCAGTAATAGAAATGGTTGCAGAAACAAGATACAATATCTATATAAAGGTTCTTAACTATTTTGCCTGAGACTCCTTTTCACTGGTTACATACCTGTATAGAATGTGGTCTAGACCTACTCTATTTAAAGTATCCTGAAATAACTTTAAAAATAAAAATTGAATTGAGCAGTTGTCACCAGTTTAACTGAAAAATATTTGTTTTTTTTGTATTCAAATAATGTTAAGAGAAGAAGAAAAAAGAGCACAAATTGGAGGCGGAAAAATGAGCATGACTTTGCGTGAAAGAAATGTGCTTTTTTTTCTTTTTCCTCCTCTTTAAATTAACTTGCAGCACTTTCAATGTATCTTGTGAACCCTTCTGTGGGTCCCAACTGCCAGACTGAGTACTGACTAATGTACTGAACTATGCAACAGAGCATTTTATTGTGTGCCAATTCAAGTTTTTATTTTAATGTTAACAGTATTTCCTTCTAAATCCTGCCCCTAATGTGTACAGTGTAACAAATTTTGTTGTGGATCAGGGTAGTTTGTTTTCTGGTATCATACAACAGCAATAATCCTGTGATGCGTATTGACAATGAAGACCCTTAGTTCGTCATTACACATCATCTATCAGCTACAGTACATGTAAAATAGAATTAGGGATCAGTTTTGCCTTTCTCAGATGATGTAAAACATGTCAAAGCTTCTGATACACCGAGCCTCGGCAGCAGGGTGGCATCGAGAGGAGGAAGAGTGTTGTTCAATCACGAGGTCACGTTTACTGCATTGTCACATGAGGCATCCGCTCTGAGCAAAAAGAGATTCTGTCGTTGGGGAATATCTAACAAATGGTCATAGATCAATGCTGCAGAGAGTACAGCAGGAAGTAAGCTTCTGTATCATGCTGTTTTGTTGTCATTTCCAAAATATGTTTTATAACAAGTTGGGGCAGTTGAAATGTTTATCATTCAACTTAACCGCTGTTGTCCTTAAACATCTCAGCCCTGGATTGGTCAAACATGTGACTGAGGGACTGTATGAAAATTTCAGATTGTATCTGTTGAAGGCATTACAGTTATGTTCCGTGTCACATGCTTAGCCGCAGAAAGCCCTGGAATGATGCCGAGAGATTATAAGTACCTGTCAATCTACAGGTAAGTGAGACACATATCATTGCCAAGCTTATCTTTATTTAAGCCTAAGTTACTGTGGCATCCTATCAAGCCTGTCAATTGGCATCACTTGCAACTAAAAGGTTTACAAAAGCAGGCACATTCAGAGAAATGAATGCTAGGTGCTGGACAGAAGAACATTTCAAAGACGGAAAATGGAGTCTGCACACTATGAACATATAGGCCTATTGAATTACCACCAAGTAATGTTTCAAACTGTTGATTGTAAAAACTCTATGTGCATATTTTTTTTTCGCATTATGTGCACAGTTTTAGTCGCTTTGTCACAAACATCCACACACACAAGCTGTTGACCACTTCTATCAGAGTGTGCAAATATTGTGACACCAACAACTTCTAACGCTCAAAAAGTGAGAAGGCATCAAATGATTGCTTCCTTTCATGAGATGCATTATCGTTCCAGCAAAACAAGACTTATTATTATAATAGATACCTTGTATTCATTCCAGGAAATCAAATGGCATTAATGCATTTTGCGCTTTGATATGATCTGTGTGGGAGTGTGACTAACCAGAGAAGAATTTCAGAGAACAAAATAGCACGCGCTGCCAGATGTCACACAGATATGAGAGCGTCAGGGAGTCGGCTGTTTCTTGGTGACAGAAAACTCCTTTACACTCTACGATCTGACACTCAGATAACCCCCAGCTATAGTGTTATGATTTGTAGAGGAGACACAAGTTTACATTGTCAGACAACATCTTTGTCTCTCACATGGTCTATTACACAACTTTACCCACATGCAAATTGCCTCGTGTGCCTCAGTCAGTTGCACAGGCGACAATGGACACATGTAACTGGTGTAAACAGCCATTTTCATCTGTTATTCTTCTTATTCTTATTCTTTTAATTTTAATTATGCTTAATGAATGTGTAATTTCTTTTGTAAAATGTTATGTACATTTTTGTATTTTAGCTTATTTTGTTTGTATTTTGTGCATTACTGAAAAGAATACTTACAACCTTGGAATTATCTTTTTATCCAAAATTAAGTCTAAGTTTAATTTGAAAAACAAGCTGTTACAAAACAACTAAGCTTCTTATACAATCATAAGATGAAGACGTAGTGCTTTGGTATAATTAACTGAACTCTTAATGCAGCAATTGTGACATCACAGATCTTTTAATCCTTAATATCCCGTTTTCTTGAATTCCCCTTAAAGCAGATTTTATTCCACACTCTCTGACAATATTACACGTATATGTTCCTTATATATTCTTTATTATCTTGATCCAGCTCCTGACTGAAACCATATGATATTTACATTTAGTTAAATATTGTATCATTCCATTGAAGTAAAATCTTTTATCACACCTTTCCCCAAATTCGGCCTGACATATTTTGTATTTTTGATGATGTTATGATTCATTGCCTGAGTTCCCTTGGCAGGTTTCTACTGTTTTCATTTAGGGTTTGAAATTACATGTTTAAGGAGCCCAGGGCGGTCTAAATTGTGTGGTGGCAAATTTTATTTTAACCATTTGTTTAATGATATTAACCATTTGTTTAAAGATTGTTTTTATAACGCCACAAGATTTAGCTTCTTCATGTGTTGATTCAAAAGACTCCAAGTGAAATAGTTGGTAACCGTGAACAATAGCCTAGAGAGTTATTTGGTTTTACTAGCTTGGAGCTCCTCACATTGTTGTCTTTTTGCTTAGATAGAAGTGGAGAAGGCCGAAAACTGTTTACGACAGTGAGAACTACGTAGGTTTCTGTCTCCTGAGATAAAACTGTTGTTTAGGCTAATGTTAAGAACAGAGAGCAGAGGGGAAGGTGAGACAATGGTTTGACTGTTAATAATGTCCTCTTTTCAACTATGAGCATGCTAAAGACATTTAGAGGGGTAGCTTAACAGAGGTCTTCACTATATGATGTTTTGATGTTTAGATTTTAGGTTAGAAAGACAGTTTCAGTTGTGCTGCGTGTACCTTTGAAACTGTTTTCTCCATTTGCAAATGTAAATAAATACTCAAAGACCAAACTTTGGTTTAATTCTCAAACAGTCGTTATTCGTTTTGATTTTATCATGAATATCACTAACGCTGCTGCTTCAAGGAAAACTTCCACCACAATTGTATAATCATCAATTTAATAATAATAATTTAGTAATCAAAACATCATATTCATCTCATTTCTCTTCGCACAGCAGCTGGCCTGTCGAAGCTCCTGTTGCTGTCCTGTTAGTTAGACCTCATTTAATTTTATAGATGGCACACTTCTGACATATCTTTATATGAAGGAAAGTTGTCAAATTAAATCAATAATGGAAACCAATAATGTCAAAGCATCAAATTAATTGTGACATTTGGGATACTTTTTTCAGTAGTTTTTGCCATTTTATTTTTAAATTGAATCATTAATTCATCATTTATGATACAATAAGGAAGTAGAAGAATTTAAATTTTTGTTTTCTTTTAGTTTTTTTGATTAAAAAAAGTAAATTCAAGTTAAATCAACCAATTCATATTTGTGTTTTTTCAATGTGTCAACTTGTTAATTTGAAACACTGTAAGAAATATAGAATTATTTAAGTTGCACACTCTAGACTCCATACTACTATTACTAATACTAGTTTTTATCTCTATTGCGTCACTGCACAGGAACAAAAGTAGAAGCAGCTCACAGCAAGCGATATCGGGAAACTATGAAGCAAAAACAAGGCTAAAATCATAACTACAGTTTTGAAAACACTGTTTTACCATTTTTCTTTGAGTTCCTTTAACTTTCCTAGTATTGTGAGGTCCTTGGGAGCTCTAATCAGAGTCAGTTGTGTTTGTGTGTTGAAGATGTGGGTGAAATAAATGCATAGACTACACACACTTCATATGACACTTGACAGGTAAAATTGTGTCACAGTCTGTAAACTACTGAATGAATTACAATTGCATCAACAACAGATACTCAACATCTGACAGTTAAAAGACAATGCATATGTAGGTAAAATAAATATTGTGGTCAGTATGTATCCAGAATGCGACTCAAATTCAATATTAATTGGGGTTGAATTACTTTCCAAATCAGCCCATTAATTGGTCAAATTCTCCAACTAAAATTAAAATTAGTTTCTTTTAGGTACATCTATTCTTTATGCAATGTCTCCAATATATAAATCTGTATGATTTGTTACCTTGGAGCTAAATAAACACAAATGCTGGCCTCAACGTCAGGTGACAACTAAAAGCTACAGAACATGCTCGACCGGTGCAGGCGTTTTAGTTACAAAACAGTTGAGCTCTTACTTTCAGAAAATACAAAAAATGAATCACTCATGCCAGTCATACCTTTAACAACATGTGTGATGAGTTATAGGCGCCACACCTTCCTCACTGCAGGAATTTCTCATTTTAGAAAAGACTGTGAGGCCTCATCAAAGCCTTACTGGGTGTGTCTGACATATTTATTTGACATGTTTCACTTTGGTAGGTTGTTGTGCCGTGCCGTCTAATCTTCAATTTCTTCGGTCAGTCCCACAATGGCTGAGGCAGCTGCTGATACATTCAACTTGCAAGAACACTGTACATAGGTGATCAGTCCATGGAGACGTTGTTAATGCACTACGCTGCCTTTTTTGTATGTAGTTCTGAAGAAACTTTTATTTGGTGAACTTTAATACAGAAGTTAAGCAACTTGTTACTGCAATATGAAAAGGATTATCCGTGCTAATGATACTAATCCATTTCAAGTTAGGCTTGAATGACTGCAAAACATTTCAAGAACAATTATAATAATCTCCCAGCACAACTGACACTGAGTCAATGATATTCAGGCCCAGACAGTAGCTCCAGGCTGCAACATAGAGATGTGTATCAATTCACTGTAACCTCTCCATGACATCACACACCCTCACAGACATCATGAGACATGTCAGTGTCATTAAACAATGTCATCTGCCTTGTCTCAACTGAAGCCCGAGACTCAAGATTAGCGTCAGGGTTTATTGTTCTCTTGCCACGGTTGTAAAAAATAAGAGAGAATTAAGTTTTCGTCAAATGACCAAACAAGACTTTTTTGCCAGATTTTATCTATTTCTAGTCCAGTCATGGCCTCTTCCAGTTTTCATTTTATTTTAATACTACTACTACTAACACAAGCTAAGAGATGTAGCAAGGGCTGTTTATCTTATTATATTAAGTCTGGCAACCCAAATGAGTCCCCATTAGCAGCCTTTTTTTTTGGGTGGGTTCTGCCTTTAATTTTTTAACAGTACAGCTAGGTGAGAAAGGGGAAAGAGAGGAGGAAGACATGCAGGAAATTGTCACAGGTCAGATTCAAACCATGACCTCTGTGTTGAGGCATAAACCTCTCAGTACATGTGCGCCTGCTCTACCCACTGAGCCATCCTGAACAACTGAACAATCCTTGTGATCTAACCAAAGAGGCTTTTTACTGAACTGTTAACCAGATGAACAGCAATTCCTGGACGGGTATAATATCCTTATTTTGTATTTGTGAAGTCTGACAAAATAAACATAATTACAGGTAAAACAAGTGCTGTGTAATGGGCTATTCTGACGTTTAAAGCAGAACAGTCCCAGGAGAATAAACAGTCCAGCATTCCCATTCCATATTCCCCCGTAAAACCACAACTTTAAATCAAAGAAATTAGATATAAGGTGTTAATTAATGAGCTTTTAAGGTGCTCGTAGGTGGATTTTGTTTCCTTCAGACAGAGCCAGGCTAGCTGTTTCTGCCTGTTTCCAGTCTTTATGCCAAGCTAAGCTAACCAGCTGCTTATGAGAAAGAGTGGTACCAATCTTCTCCTCTTACTCCTGGGAAGAAAACAAATATGCATATTTCCCAACATGAACTATTACAGTAAAATGGTCACAGAGGTGACAGTAAGCTTTGTAAATGTACTGACACAAATCCCTCGACCAGGCTTACATCAACACAACACTAAAACATGCTAGCAGAATGTTAAGATTGATCCCCACTAGCAGCTTTCAGTTAACGTCCTGTGAAAAAAAGATTTAAAAGGACTTAAACAGGCCTGCACTTTTATTTTAGATATTTTTGTGTAATCAAAGGTAGTCATGTTACACCTACATGCTTCCCATTGACTTTGGGACGTCTGCAGTTGGATCCTAAAAACCCAACAGGCGACACAAACGCCTACAAGGCTGTGTTGATTTAAACCAAAGAATTTCTAATATTGTTTAAACCTTATTGTCCCTATGACAGTGATGGCAGCCTCTAGGAGGAAGTGTCAGTTTGTCTCTGTGGTGTCTTTCAGACAAACCACATGTTTACACACAACAACAGTTACAGTAATAATATACAGCACAGTGGTACGTTGTGTTCATAGCACACATTTGTGTTATCTCAGAAGAGACAGATGTGTTGCAGACTTCTGTTCTTAAGAGGAGGAATTAAAAAACAGACACACAAGGCAAGAAGTTAAGAAACAAGAATGCTGCCATCCACTGGTCGACTGATATTTTACAAGTCAGAAACACAATTCCAAGTTTATTTCCACAACAAAAGGGGTCCAATATTAGTTATTGTTCACTTTGTTTCTATTTGCATGTCAAATAATCAGGCTTGTATTATGTTATTTTGTTGTATATGGCACTAAGCTCAGCCCGAAGTTTCTTGAAAGACGGTCTATTTCTGGGGTTGTACTGCCAGCAGCTGTTCATAATCCTGGAGATTTCCACAGGGCAGCCGTGTGGAGCGGGCATACGGTATCCTGCAACATAACAAAGACAGGTATTGACATCATCTTAGCACACTGTACACATTTTTTAAACATGGAGTTCAGAAAAGGCATCAGTGTCAGAATCATCGAAGGAGCAGGGGTTTTCCTCAATGGCATCTGAACACAAACACATTGGCACTTGGCTTATTTAGCCTGATGAGTCTTTACCTTTCTCCACCTCGTCTCGAGTCTGTTGGTTAGTCATGCTCGTGTAGGGCGTCATTCCCATGGAGAAGATCTCCCACAGTAAGACTCCAAAGCTCCAGACGTCACTCTCTTTGGTATAACGACCTAAAAACACCACCAGGGGGCAACATTAGCAAAGGCATGTCTGTCAGGTTTTAATTGAGTACTGGCAGAGAGGAACAGGAGACATGTTTCTGGTTGTGACTGCAGGGCAGAAAAAGTTGTGGCGTACCATAGTTCAGGGCCTCAGGAGCCGTCCATTTGACAGGGATCTGTCTCAGGCTGCCCTCTGCAGAGTAGACACCATCATCTTGCTGACGGGACATCCCAAAGTCGCTGATCTTCACCACATTTTGCTCTGCAACCAGACAGTTTCTTGCTGCCAGGTCCCTTAAAAAAAGACAACAAGACAGAGGGATAAAGATGTACGTGGCATGTATGCATGAAAAATGGATATGAATAGACACAAAGTCATCATGCTCTGTATGTAAAAAATGAGAAACAGCAAGAGAACAGACTAAAAGGAGTGAGAGAACAGGCATTCTTCTCATGTCTCTAGTGTTGCGTGAGGCAGTTTGACATGCAGCGTTAGAGGCTGAGCATCTGCCAGCAGTCTGCTCTCTAATCGGTCCCCGCTGGGCAAATCGCACAGTGCTCCTGTAATGAGCCGGGTGTCACAACCTCATGTCTTCCCCGGAACACAGACATCCTCCACTGATGCCTTATCTAAAGTACCGCAATTGCTCCCACTCACTGATCCCTTAAAACTTCCACGTTCCATTTGAGGTTGCATCATTTCAAATGCACAGCATATTCTTGATCTCCGCTTTTCCCCACTTTTTACTTTTAATAATATTTTGAAAGCAAGACTTTATGTTTGTAGATTACGTACAAAACCACGTTTGATCTTTATAATCAGTTCCTGCTCACTTTGAGATCCACATTCTTTAGAAGTTGTGAACCAGTTTTCCTCTGGGCTCGAACAAAATGTTCAAAATGAATCATCACAGCCATGTCAGCATCCTTGCATTTCCTCCTTTATAGTTGATTTTAAAATCATATTAGGCAAGGCAAGGCAAGGCTTGTATTACCGGTAAACAAGAATGTACGAGGCTCTAAATGGGTTTACCCCTTCATATTAAGTTGACTGTCTCTTCTACCATTATACTACCAACAGTTAGGACAAAAAAGTATAGAGGCACAGCCTGTTCTTGTTATGGACCTGTGGAATAACATATATTATCATATTACTAGGACAGTCAAGGTGTTTTAAGCCCCTAATGTCTCCTTCCAGGCAGCGCTGCTTGAAAGGCACTAGGATTAGGCAATGGTTATGGTTAGGGTTAGGGTTAGGGTTAAGGTTAAGATTAGGGTTAGGTGCCTTGAAGTCAACGGTCGCAGCGCTGCCTGGAAGGAGACGTCGGGGGCCTAAAACACCATCGAGCGTCAAGGTGCTTTTCTGTGGACTAAAATCCAACAGAAGTCAGGACAGCAGTCACTACTCATCTTCCACCACACATTGGCGCTTATTAAGCTATGTCTAATATTTTTTTATAGTGTTTTTTAAACACAACTGCGCCGTAGCTCTCTGAACATGCTATAAGGTAATGTTATGCGCTGCTAAACTAATGGTTGTTCTGTCTTTGTTATTCAAGTGGAAAAAAATTGAAGGTCAGCCAGGAGAGCATGTTTTCTGCTTCCTCTTCAAGGACACAACAGCTATCAATTAATCAAGAAAACGTTTAATTCCTTACTTTAAATTGACTGTTTAGCTGCTAAATCAACATGTAGTGCTGCGGGAAAAGTGCAGGTGGATAACAACAATGTTAGGGAAGTAAATTATGTTCCGTATTATGTAGGCCTACCATAAATGCTTTAATATCCATCTGCCTGCAGCTTGATTCACATTTGTTCTTGTGGAAATTACATCATACTTTATGTAACATGAACATGTTTATACATGCAACTAATGCATTTTACACACTGCTCTGCTGTGCTTTATGTTGTCTTTCCTGCGTGTTATATTCTTGGTGGCTTCACCACATAGTTAAGACATAAAGTACACTGTTCTCTGATCTAACGATGCTTCTATGTGTTAGTTTGTATGTTGGTTTTGTTATAAATATCTTTGTTATGTATTAGATTGTATAATACATTTTCAATATTGAGCATTGTGTTAGTTCAAGTGAAGCACTGAAATTGTGATCAGCATTACTTGTTTCAATCATGCTTCGCCATCTGTGGCTCATTCATTCGCTGTTTAGCTACCAGTTAATAACGTACAATCATAGTCATTCAGACAGTCCAGAACCAGAAACTCCCCACTTTAAAGCATCAGTCACACCAAAAACTGACATTAGCTCGTCCACAAAACATTGGTGGGGCTGGTGACATAGTGACTATTTGCAGGGATAGTTTGTAAGTTGCTGGGGCTGGTGAGCCAACTGTTAACCCGCTAGCCAGCCCAGCCGGGCTAGCGCTAGTGGGTCACAATCTCTATCTATGTTTTACTGTTGTGTTTTCTTCCCGCTGGCATTTTGTTTATTGCACACCATTTTGTTCAATAAAAAGTAATCAGGAGGGCAAGAATAAAAATAAAGCTCTTCAAGCGAACAAGACTGTGTAGGTCTATCTCTGACTGTAGGTGCACAGTACTTCAGGACATGCCTACTACATGATACACCCTTGAAACGGTCGCAGTTTGGTTAGGTTTAGGCACCAAAACTACTTGGTTAGGTTAAGGAAAAGATCATGGTTTGGGTTAAAATAACGTATTAATCGAGGAAGTTATACTTTAGTGTATATTTTTGGTGAACTTTGGAGAAGAATGCAGGACATTCATATGGATTAATTTAGCTGGGTGGGGATCCTTGTTGCTGCTCTGACTCAGATCTTTCAGTTGCCAAATCTAACTGCACAACCGTAACACTATAAATGGTGAAAACCTTGATGTGTCTCTGACTTAAATTATACAAAGTCACAATATTACCTGTTCCTAATTTAATGATTATACCTTAACACAAATGCAATATTATACAAGGCCAATATTTTATACAACTATTATATTTGTATGAAATATTGTATAAAATCATATCATATTGTACAAATATTGATTAACGGATTGACAAACCTGTGGATGCATTTGTTGCTCTCCAGGAACTCCATGCCAGATGCTACATTTTCTGTCATTTTGACCATCATCTTAGGCTTCAGATTGTGACCCTCATGCCGTAAGAAGGATAGAAAATCCCCACCTTATGAAATGTGCACACACACGCACAAATACATACATATAAAGAGAGTGATGATAGAGAAACAAAGCAGGGAAACAATAATAGTAGAATAACGCTTGAAGGTGTTGGGTAAACAAGCTGAGAGATATAAAGCTAGAGTCTAACAGGATCATATTTACCTTGAACGAGCTCCATGATGATGTAGATGGGCTGTTTCTGAGTGCACACTCCTATCAGCTTCACAATGTTAGGATGGTCATATTGCTTCAGGATCCTGGACAGCATAGGAGAAGTATGTGTGTGTGTGTGTGTGTGTGTGTGTGTGTGTGTGTGTGTGTGTGTGTGTGTGTGTGTGTGTGTGTGTGTGTGTGTGTGTGCGTGCGCACGTGCGTCTGTGGGTGTGTACTTACCTGGCTTCCATCAGGAACTTACTCTTGTGCTCTGGGGCCAGGTTCTCTTTACAGGATTTCACTGCTACAGGAGTGTTATCAGAGCGTAAACGACCACTGTACACTTCTCCAAAATTACCCTGTGTAGTACGAACGTGATTAGTTACAGTTTTTTTTTTAACACTCTTTTCTAATCCAAAGTTAACAATTTTTCTTGACGAATTGTTACCATATGTGCACAATTTTATGACAATTTAAGATGAAAGAGGAGATAAACGTGTACATCAATTATAACTACTTTTATGTAGAAACTTGGCAGGGGGGGGGGAATTTGTAGGATAGGTTAAAAGAAAGGGTTATCAGTTGCTGTAACTGTTCCTCCTGCCCATACCGGACAGGAAGAAAGCCCTCCTTAAAGTGATTTCAATGTGAGTGATGTAGGACTAAATATACAGCTCTCCTTCAGTGGAAAAATTACTTCCTGTTGAGCTTCAGCTAATATAATATATCAGGACTCCTTATTACACAGGATTTCTTCCACAGTTTATAAATTCCCTCTTTTGTATTTCCAAGGATGGTGTTTGCTTGCTGAGCCACAGCTGAAAATAGGAAGTTTGTACTAAAAAGACTGATTAAGATATGGAACAAGGTAATAGTCAATCACATCAATTCGACCATCATTTGTCTAAAGTGGATTTTTGTGTCCTTTTTTGTCTGCTTTTATTTTCTCTGTGTGGAGGGCTTTATGTGTCATTGAGGTTTACCCCAACATGTTTGTTTATTTAGTTCATGTTCTTATTTTACTATATTTAAAAATGTATGTAATGTATGTACAGTGGTGTGAAAAAGTGTTTGCCCCCTTCCTCATTTCCTGTTCCTTTGCATGTGTGTCACACTTAAGTGTTTCGGAACATCAAACCAATTTAAACAAAAGTCAAGGACAACACAAGTAAACACAAAATGCAATTTGTAAATGAAGGTGTTTATTATTAAAGGAGAAAAAAAATCCAAACCATCATGGCCCTGTGTGAAAAAGTGATTGCCCCCCTTGTTAAAACATACTATAACTGTGGTTGTCCACACCTGAGTTCAATTTCTCTAGCCACACCCAGGCCTGATTATTGCCACACCTGTTCACAATCAAGGCATCACTTAAATAGGAGCTGCTTGACACAGTAAGGTCCACCAGAAGATCCTTAAAAGCTACACATCATGCCGAGACCCAAAGAAATTCAGGAACAATTGAGAAAGAAAGTAATTGAGATCTATCAGTCTGGAAAGGGTTATAAAGCCATTTCCAAAGCTTTGGGAATCCAGCGAACCACAGTGAGAGCCATTATCCACAAATGGCGAAGACATGGAACAGTGGTGAACCTTCCCAGGAGTGGCCGGCCGCCCAAAATTACCCCAAGAGCGCAGCGACGACTCATCCAAGAGGTCACAAAAGACCCCACAACAACGTCCAAAGAACTGCAGGCCTCACTTGCCTCAGTTAAGGTCAGCGTTCATGCCTCCACCATCAGGAAAAGACTGGGCAAAAATGGCCTGCATGGCAGAGTTCCAAGGAGAAAACCACTGCTGAGCAAAAAGAACATCAAAGCTCGTCTCAATTTCTCCAGAACACATCTTGATGATCCCCAAGACTTTTGGGACAACATTCTGTGGACCGATGAGACAAAAGTGGAACTCTTTGGAAGGTGTGTGTCCAAGTATATCTGGCGTAGAAGGAACACTGCATTTCATAAAAAGAACATTATACCAACTGTAAAATATGGTGGTGGCAGTGTGATGGTCTGGGGCTGTTTTGCTGCTTCAGGACCTGGAAGACTTGCCGTGATAAAAGGAACTATGAATTCTGCTGTCTACCAAGAGATCCTGAAGGAGAATGTCCGACCATCTGTTCGTGTACTCAAGCTGAAACGAACTTGGGTTCTGCAGCAGGACAATGATCCTAAACACACCAGCAAGTCCACCACCGAATGGCTGAAGAAAAACAAAATGAAGACTTTGGAGTGGCCTAGCCAAAGTCCTGACCTGAATCCTATTGAGATGTTGTGGTATGACCTTAAAAAGGCCGTTCATGCTCGAAAACCCTCTAATGTAACTGAATTAGGACAATTCTGCAAAGATGAGTGGGCCAAAATTCCTCCAGGACGCTGTAAAAGCCTCATTGCACGTTATCGCAAACGCTTGGTTGCAGTTGTTGCTGCTAAGGGTGGCCCAACCAGTTATTAGGTTTAGGGGGCAATCACTTTTTCACACAGGGCCATGATGGTTTGGATTTTTTTTCTCCTTTTAATGATAAACACCTTCATTTACAAATTGCATTTTGTGTTTACTTGTGTTGTCCTTGACTATTGTTTAAATTGGTTTGATGTTCCGAAACACTTAAGTGTGACAAACATGCAAAGGAACAGGAAATGAGGAAGGGGGCAAACACTTTTTCACACCACTGTAATATAGTATGAATGCCTAATGGGTCCTTGCTCACTTTTGTTCTACTTACGTAGCCTGTGATGCTTTTCTGGGGGCTATTAATTTACAGATGGCGTAATGAGAACTATGATAGGTATTATCAGTGACTGTAATGTATGGACCTGGAAAACCATAATAAAATAAAGAATAAAAAAGACTAACTTTGGAAGATATTGAATTTAAATTTTAAAGAAAATTATTGTGACTCATTAAGCAGGTCTTCCTTGCACCTTAACCATACTTCCCATTAAGGTTCATGCAAATATGTTCACAACATTTTGAGAGATCTGACTCAGATACAGGCAAATACTTAGACACGCTACTCATGGATAATTCCGCTAATAGGCGTAATAAAAAGCAATAAATAAAAAAATGTTTTTCTCACTTCACTTTTATGTTTCTGTCAACAGATGTTAAGTTTACCCACCCGTCCAATGAGGGGTCCCAAGATAATATCATCATGTTCCAGGACCCACTTGTCCTAATGGGGTTAGAAATTAACTATAAGAGATGCATAGTAGTGCTGTTTTAAACTGTGACACCAGCAAGGGTTGAGGGAAACTATGAGGGAAGAGAACTTGAAGGAAAGATCATAATAATAATAATAATAAGAAGAAGAAGAAGAAGTAGTTTCCATGTATGCTCATCTGTGACGACTATAGGAAGCACTTTAATAGTATGTTTAATTGTGTGTTACAGCCTTTTTATGGGCAGTGCATTTGTGTGTGTGTGTTACAGGAGTACCTTCAGTACAGGTTTATTCAGCACAATGTCACACTTCTTGGTGACGTGTTGATGTGAGGACAGCAGATGATGGATCAGGTGTGGGATACTGTGGAAGCATTCTCCATCCAGACGGTACAAATTCTACTGACACGGATGGAAAAGCATTTACAAGAGTGAACCAATGTGCAAACATACAGGAAACAGAAAATCTCGACGACATAATGAAAAAAACATATTTAACAAAATAGACTTTAAATTGTTAGATTGTTTAAATACTTGATGTTTTTTTAATTCGAAACATCTAAACTTCTATTTAATTCACAGAATAAAACATAGCCGCATGCTCACATAACGTCCTCTTAAATAAACCAAATTTGGAAGGAAACAGTACATGTAACTTATTTATTGTTTTGCAGTATCAGTGGTCTGATTCAACTTAAAATGTGCTTACATATTCAAAATGTGATGTAAAACGCACACAGAAACATTATAAATGTAAAATGTTCTTCTACAACTCTATACAAAAGTGTTTTGGTCTATTCATTTACTTACATCCGTGTTCTGAATGAGGAAATGCTTGCAGGATCTTTCCCATTGCACAGAGAGCACATAACCCTCTTTTTCTTGACTCTTCCTCACCAAGAAATCGCCGTCATTCTTCAGCAGCTGCTGGACCTCCAGTCTGGGAATGGCTCCGTGGTACCAGTCCTGCTGCCCCAGAGGTCGATCCACCTCCTGCACCGGGGTGAGGGCGGGGAGCACCTGGAGAAAGAGAAAAGCAGAATCTTTAAAGCTGACATGAAAAATAAAACAATAAGAAGTGATGGAAGGATGGATTTTTAGGGTGATTCTGCAGAGAATATACGGAGATTCTTCAAAGAATACTTTAAAGTGTAACCGCACCACTTTCCATTCCTCCAGGGAAGGTTGGGATTCGGAGAGCAAGAAGTAGTTCACACTTAAAGAAAAAACAGCAGATAATTTAGACTTGAAGTCCGGACACTAACTTGCTCAAGATGATCTTTTACAGCATGAACACAGTGATTTTATCTTTCTGAAATTAAAAACTGAAAGATTGATTGCACATTGATGGCCCTTTCCTGTAGAGAGTTTGTGGGCAGCACAGCTGGCTCATGGCTCCATCTGTCAGCGATGATAAAACAATGAAATGTAAACTTTTAGTAAAGTTTTAGGTCAGGGAAAGTAGTGACTTCCAAGTCCAAGAGTGCTTTCAGGAGCACAGACCCCAAACAAAGATATAAGGTGCCTGAGTGTGCTCAGCTGTGCAGTGGATACACTTTCTCCAAAACATGATGAATTGCTTGTTTTGTGGTAAGAGCTTTGAGTGCACAAAAACACACTGCAGTTAAAGTGTCCTTCAACTGGAACAAGTGTCCTTCCTTTTAAAATGTCTTCAACAACATACTGAGAAACAGATATTGTTCCGTGTGTGATGCAAAACAATTTAGTATCACCACTTGTACTCTATCTGTCATTGTTTCGTTGACTTGATTGTAAATCAGTGTGTAACCTACCTCCCATTTGGGTTTAAACAGGCCACTCAGATTGTTTATGATCCCGTCCATGAGGGGTTTGGAAAACGATGGGCTATGATCCTGATAAAAAGACAAGATCCAAAGCACATCATGTTGGTCAATAAAAATATATCATTATTGGCAAAACAATTATTTTATCTCTCTGTTACTATCTGTTATGCGCTCCCCCTTGTTTTTCTTCTCCCTCTTCAGATTGCAAAAAATGCAGAATACGTACTTAAAAGACTTGTAAGGCTATTATGAAATAGTTGCCAAATTCTTTTTTAAAGATAATTTGGTGGCCACACCTGCAGTAACTCTGAGGACCCCCAGGGGTCACAGACCCCCTGTTGAAGATCTCTGGTCTGTGGAGGCGGTGCTTTGAGCTAAATGTTAATGTCAGCAAACATGATAGCATGCTCACGATGACAAGGTTAACATGCTGGTTAAGCAGATATAATATTTATAATAATAATAATAATAATACATTTTCTTTGGAGGACGCCTGTCTAGGTACACAAGGACATCTTACATACCATGCCATACCTATTTTCACCATCTTAGTTTAACGTGTTAGCATGCTAACATTAGCTAATTAGCTCAAGTACAGCTGAGACTGATGGCATTGTCATTCATTTTGGAGGTATTTGTTCATAAACCCAAATATTGGACAATTCCATTCAACATGAATATCTATACCAAATATCTTGGTAATCCATCCAATAGTTGTCGAGACATGTCACTAAAAACCAAAATGGTCAAACTGCTGGTGACGCTAGAGGAAAAGTGATAGGATCACCAAAGTCAGTATGGCTTCATTCTCTAATTAGATTAGGAGCTTTAAAAAAAGGCAAAAGTTACAAAGACTCCTGCAGAGAGAACATACGTTGCATGTGTTGGATAAAAGTGTGATGGTGTCTGGGTCCAGCTTCAGAGCACAGGGAGGGTCTTTGGAGCCCAGCTGGTCCATTTTCTCCTTCAGAATAAGCCTCTGAACCTCCAGCTTGGCTCTCACACCCTGAGACAGAGCAACCTGCTGCCGGCACTCCTCCATCGCATGTCTCTTGCTGAACTGGTAGACTCTGGACAAAGCAGAGAGCAACAGTACATCAAGGAGGGTGAATTATATTTGTGTGGGCCTTTTCAGTGTGAGCAACACAATGTGTTGCACAAGTCAATAAAGCAACACAAGTGACAGAATAGACAGTATGGCCACACAGACATCAATAAGAGGTCTGTCTGTGAAAATAGGTTTGCAGATGCTTCCTGTTGACTTATGCAGTCAATAAGAAGACTTCTCTTGTAACAGTTAGTCTGCCCTGGATTTCAGCATGTAATACCAGTAAATCTTCAAATGACCCAAGAGTTCTGCTAGTGAGGTGAAACAATACTTTTTTTAAATGCTGATATCCTTATATGCTGCAAAAATACTATTTGCCCAATGTGTTCAGTGAGTCAGTGAGTTTGGGATAATTTGATTAGAGCTGAAATGATGAATTGATTGAAAGGCAATTATTCAGCAACTATTCGGATAATAATTACTTGTTGCAGTAATTTTTCAAGCAAAACTGCCAAAGCTTTTTAAACGTGAGGATTTGCTGCTTTACGTACATACACTATATGATAAGTTAACTGAATATATATAAAGCATTCATTTTTTATGATCTCAGAGTGATGGTTAGTAGGAACTACAGAAGCATTCATTCTTCAACTTCCTCAAGTTAACAGATTCTCAGCTACAAAAGGTCACGCTAGTTCAACCTCATACAGCATGTCACTGTTGATTTACAAAATATTTCTTCAAAAAACAGACCAAAGGGCAGCATAACCTCTACTCACCTCACGAACACCACCACCACCATATGTGCTCCCCAGCTGCTCCTTGAAAGGTATTAACCTTTTGCTTATAAACACATTGTTTCCAGTTGTCCTCCAGGAGCTTGTTAATGACTATATCACTCCCTCAGGACACCTTCAGACAACCTCATCAACCAAGACAGATGAGAGAATCGAGCTCCATAACTCTGACCATATCGCTGCATGGTATTGTAATTCATAAGGCAGGTACAGCCCCCTGAGACCACACTGGTTATTACTGTTGCCCAGCCAAGAGCACACTAAGTTCTCCCGATGGGAAGGACTGCCTGCAGATGCAAACTACAGTCATTTGTTTTCATGGCTAAAGTGTTTGTGTGTGTTTTTATTTTAAAATCCTCCTCTGTGACCTCTGAAGACAACATAAGAGCATCATTGATTCTATGTTTATGACTTTCGTCCGCTCACCTCTGGCCCTTTTTGACACCTTCCCACTCTGCGTCCAGCTCCAGCTCCAGCTGATCGACCGAGGACTGCTGGGAGCCCAGAGTCCGAGCCAGATCCAGCAGCTCCTCCTCTACCGCAGTCAGTCTGGAGAAAGGAGATGGAGAAATAAAGTGAAGGGAGGAAGTAATTAATGCTAAACATACAGTCAGAGGCAATAGGAGGTAAAAAAAGAACATGGAGGGTGAGGAGGAGGAAGTAGTTGAGACAATACAAAGAAAAGTAGAGTTCACTCATCTGGATGAAAATGTGTTGTTTGTTCTCACTTGTGCTGGACTGTCTCAAGCGTGAGGTCATTCAGTTCAATCTCTCTGGGATGTAGCTGCTCAGTATCTTCTAGAAGACTACAATCAAACTCTGCACAAGCAGGAGTCTCGCCTACAGATCTACAAACACACACACACACACACACACACAGTATCATCGCTCTGCAGGGTTAGCTTTCATGACTGCATTGTTGCCTTCTGAGGGGAAGTTTTTCCTCAGTCTACCTGTTCTGTTGGATGAAGCTCTCATATTCTCTTTGAGGATCGATGGCCGTGAGAGCAGAAGATATCTCCCTGTGGATCCGCACCACTTCATGATCGAGGAGAGTGGAGATGTCGAAATACTCTTGCAGGATCTCCTTTCTGGTTCATAAGTCAGGGGTGTCACATGAAAACGGAATAATCCAAAGTCATTGTTTTCAAGGACCATCTTTGCAAGTCTAAGACCAATTTAAATCACATACATTGCATTTTTCCAAAGCGCAGCATAAGAATTTACAGGTTGGTTGGAGGCAGGTTGATTCATATCATGAAACTCTATTTTGGGAGACTTGCCTGAAGTAAGCAGTCCATCACAGTAAACATTTTGATGTTTGAATTCTTTGAATTCTTGTCATATTTGTGTTGTTTCAAGCAGGGCCTGTTTAGCAAACTCTGTGTTCAGCAGACTGTCATTTATTCAATGCATGAAACTACTAAATTCAGATAATTTCCATTTTGATCTTCAAACCTTATTAAAGTAATGTTTTGGGGGTTTTATATCTAAGTTTTATGAATGCACAAACAAGGAAAAACTGTCAAAACATTTACTACTCTCAACTGCATGACCAAATGTTAACATATTAGTCTATATCCTTCGCGTTCCACTTCTGGGATTGCTCCGGTGCTGCAGGAAATTCCGCCGGATGCATGTATTTTCCGTTTCCTTCCGCTATCTTTGTGTTGGAATTTTAAATTCGGTGGATTAATGAGTACTATTGTTGACTGCTCCTCAGATCTCTGCAGGGTAAATTGAGACAGCTAGTTAGACTATCTGTCCAATCTCTCTTGCACTATTTTGCAGCGGCTCTGTGCGGAGCGGAGCGCCGCCCATGACAAATCTGATTGGTTTAAATAAATGCCATTAAACCAGAGCACGTTTTCCTCCCATCCCCAAATGCTATGTGGAGTAGCCAGACTCTGGCAAAGCGAAACTAACATATTATTAATGCTGATTTAAAAAAAAATACAACTTATTGTGCAGTGTTCATTTAATAGGGGAAAACATGTGCATGAACTGTGGTATTTAATTAATTAAAATGTGCTTTTGAAGTTGGCATTGCTCTTATATGTATTGTGTATGTATGAATGGAAATCATACAACTAAATGGAAACAGAAAAACAGTAAATAGAACCACTGTAAAATAATGTAGTAGGTGCATCTTACAGTATGAGCACCATCTCCTGCTGCAGAGTCTGCAGTGCACTGAGCAGCGCGGGCTGGATCTGACTGTAGTGGTGCTGATGGTAAACTTGAGCAGCTCGCACAGACAGCACATACTCATTATGCAGCTCGTAGAGTTTAAGTGAAGCCTTTACATAACGCTCTTTAGCCTTGTCTCGCTCTTTATCTGCAGACACACATACAGAAGGGGGAAAACACATTTCGTCATGATGGATATTACACACATCAGTGTGAAACTGATGTTCAGATAAGTGATTCTCACCTTTATTGGCCTCCTGGTACTTCCTCTTAGCCTGAGTTACCTCTCTCACTGCCTGTCTGTAGCTGCTCTTCAGCCTCTCCAACTCTGTCTGGGTCACCTGAAGCAGCACACAGACACACACACAGATGGAAAATATTTGGTTCAAAAATGTCTGTTATTCAGACGACCTATTTGTGTAGTTAAAAGCTGCCTCACAGAGTCGGAGCTCTACGTGAGACAGGAAGTGGACAATGGCTCTGTTAGGTTTCACTGCAGAGGAACATGAAACATAAGAGAAGTAAGAGGAAATGATCTGTCCTTTGTGGGTTGCTGGTGCCAATACTTCAAAATTCCACCTCTGACATTGTTTATTCACAATCACAACATAAAATATATCTGCTGTACCACACAGCAATTCACACAAAACTAAAGTTGCCGTCTGCACAATAAAAATTAAGCTGTCTGCTAGACGGCCAAATTGCAACCCAGTATGGATCACTGAAAATGAACACATCATTTTCCTGATGTAATTGGGTAATAAAAACAGTTGGGGCAGCCAACAGTTTGAGATTGCATCCAAATGCATTTGCAGGCACTCTTTCCAGTCTATTGAACCTCATTTCATTTGACTGCTATCTATAATGCTGCAATGCGCTTCTGCATGTTAAGATGATATCAAGAAACAACTTCTGCGTTTTTTCTTATAAGAATGATGTCATGTTGAGTTTCTACACACCCAAGCAGCACTCCATGTAGACTGCATTGTGACTAAGAATCATGTCATATTCGCAAATAGCCTACTATGACTTTTTTTGTACACATAATGGCCGTTAGATATGTTTGCTGTCCTTTGAAAATGCCAGAGCGTCAAGAAAAAGGACCAGATGGCGGTGTGATGATTACATTGACCATGACATAACATTAAACTCTTCAACACAATAACCGCTCTGCTGCTCAACGTGTTATTTCAAAAGTCCAAGAGTGGTTGCAACATAAATGAAGTATTTCTTCACAACAACTGAGATATGGATGATCATTTCATAAGTAATCCTATGTTAATGCTTAAAATGCAAAATAGTAAATGTACAAAAGTGAAATAAACCTTTAAGCAGTATCAGTTCATGGACCACAGTAAATATGTATGCACCAACACTATCTTCCTTTAAATATACATGCAAGGCATTTTTGTTTAGTTTGGCTTTTTGTGTGTGTGTGTGTGTTGTCTGTCTGTGTCAATTTAGATGGTCGACCAAAAGGACAAAAAAGCAACAATAATCAAAGTTCAATACCTAAAAAGTTAACTCTGTGTGTGTGTGTGTGTGTGTGTGTGTGTGTGTGTGTGTGTGTGTGTGTGTGTATGTGTGTGTGTGTTTGTGTGCGTGCGTGTACATGCGTGTGCATGTGCGTGTTCATGTATGTTAGTCACGTACCTTGCTGAGCTCCTGCCTCAGCAGGTTCCACTGCTCTGCGTAGGTTTTGCGGAGCTGCTGTTTGTCTCTAATGAGCAGCGTCAGTTTGCTGATGGGACCATTCAGCAGCTCCTCAGAGCGCTTCTTCATCACCTGACTGAAGTAGTCCGTCTGAGAGACCAGCACTCCCCACGACTGACAGACACAAAGGTCAGGGAGACAGGTCATTCAAACAAAAGATCAACAGTCCTTTACACGTTTAACCTCCATTTGGACTTGTTTGTTTCTGATTTAGCATGTATCTCAAAAATACTCACTTTCAATAAAATTCGATGAAAGTCAGTCAATGGGCCGAAACAAGTGGCTTATTTAAAAAGCAATTTATGTATTTTGCTCATAACTCCTGCACTTTAAGGTGCAGAATTGAAACAGTTTTCCGGGATCTTGTTGGTCCAACCTGCACCTAAAATTTATTTTTTAATTTATTATTATTATTATTACGGAGTGTCTATTTGCACCCCCGGTACGAATAGCCTCGGCCAAACAGCTGAGCTATTCACACCCTGTGACGTAACAAAAACAAAAACGTTGCTTGCGTGCACCGAAATCATGGCGGACGTTCATCTTCCATGAACGCAGAAACTGGCATATTAGGAAAGTTTTGTCTCTAAAGTTTATAACAATTGAATTTCTAGCGGAAAATGGATACTACAGTTGCGCTTTCTGTCTTCAGTGAAAGCATACAACCGTTAGTTTGTTAGTTAGTACCATAGGTTAGTACCTATTTTTTTGTATACAGTATGGTTACCTAGCAACCAAGGCTTGAAGACACCAAGTGGTAAACAGTTATACCATATCCTGTAAGAATTGTTAGGTGGGTGGTTAGAACACTGAGCTTTGGTCTGGCAGTCTTTAGTTTGATTCCTCAGTGAGGCGATCTTGTTTTTTTCATTTTGGATTAGATAATTTGCATGCCATTGCGCAAGGCAGGGCCCGCGAATTAGTTTTTGGTTTGGTTCGAACTAACCTTTAGAAAACAAAAAACTAACGTTCCCCAACGTCCCCTAAACGTTCTCTGTTAATGGGGAACACGAAATTTCTTTTGCAGGGTGGTAGCATAGATATTTATATCTATGGGTGGTAGGGGAAGACTCATGAATATGCCTGCTCTGGTTGGGTTGGTTAGGTTTAGGCAAGAGGAGTGGGATTGGTTATGGTTAGGGTAAGAATGTCAGGGCGATAATATTCCAAAAAGGTGTAATACATGAGTAGTATGGATAACTGTGTGTAAATATATGCCACGGTAATGTAAATGCACAGGGGTGCAAATAGCATACATTGATATTTGTACCAGACGGGGTATTACTAGAACACATTACTGTGTG
Organism: Perca flavescens; assembly: GCF_004354835.1. Taxonomy (NCBI): domain Eukaryota; kingdom Metazoa; phylum Chordata; class Actinopteri; order Perciformes; family Percidae; genus Perca; species Perca flavescens. Next base: position 26,063,813 of record NC_041331.1, on the reverse strand, counting down.
CACCGGCGGGGTACGAATAGCATTCATTTCTAATTGCGCAGGGTATGAATAGCATACACTGCTAATTGTACCAGGGGTGCAAATAGCCTCACCCTATTATTATTATTATTATTATTATTATTATTATCAACCATCTTTGATTTGATTTTTTACAAACTCTTTGTTACCATTTCTCGATATTTGGTGACCACAAAAAACTTCTGCATTTTTCTTTTTCATTTTCTGTTAATAATGCTTTCTATAACTGGTTGCATTTATAGGCATGACCTATTTAACATAGTTTGCAAAAATTCATGAAAGCATTGTGAAATTACAAAACATTTGTATTATTATAAAACTTTGGCATTTCACACACAGGTAGCACTACAGCATCATGACACATTTTACTGGTTGTAACTTAAAGGTCATGAGTCTGACATCCATGTAGATGTGATGATCAGATATAGCTCTGAATCCATGCAGATGAAAAAACAAGCATTTTCTTTTTAGGATCAAATTCAAAGGATTGTGCAGCTCTAGTGATGGTACTATCTGTGCTCCCTAAGTATTCTCTTATTTGGATTTGATCTAGATAAACTAGAACAAGGAAAAAAGGTTTAGGTCAGATGTATTGGTAACTACTGTATACTATAACTACAGTCCATTTACTATATGTAAGCAAAACCTCTCTTAGTTTTATTAGTACCTCAAAGAAATCAAGAAAAATTACTTTTAAAGATTTATTTTGGGATACATTGGGCCATCACAGACAGTGCACTTTGCATATTGCACCCACATGCACACAATGACATTAGAATATATGGGTGTTTTTTGGACAGTTAAATAAAACACATTCGTGTTGACAGGTAAAAAAAAAACCACTTCTAATTAGGGAAGTATTTTTGTCCCAATATGACCATCTATCTGCACTTTTTGTTGCACAAATAATTAAATACAAATATTTTTTGGAGGGATGGCGACAAATCGATTTCAATTAATTATATGGGAAGCACTATACCTCACCTTAATTATATGAAAACGTCTTCCACTTAAATGACTGGTGGTCAGTGATGCTCAGTTGATGATTGAGCTGCAGAGTGATCTTTAAGACCTCACCTTGTTGAGCTGGCTGATGTAGTCCTGTCCTGCACCAGGCTGAGACCGGTCCAGCTTCTCCGCCATGGCAGCCATGTGGTGTAGCTGCACTGAAAACTCCCGCTCACTCTTAGCCCGCTGACCCATCCACTTCTTCATGACCTCCATCAGGTGAAGCTCTGAGTCCAGCAGCCGCATGACAGCTGCATGTGCCTGGGGGCACCGCAGGTCCTCTCCAAAACCCATCTCTGAATATTTCAACTTTCCTCTCTGCCGAGGATTTGACGTCAGCAGTAAGTCCTTTAACACCTTTTCGTTCTCATGAGTGGGACAGAAAATGGAGGAGCAGTGAGCAGCAGCAGCAGCTAATGACCAAGAGTCGTAGTTATTATTTCTCTGTGGCCAAAGGCAGCTTTCACTTCCCTGTGAGAACCAAAAAAAAGTACAGCGGTTCATAAAAGGCAGCACTTCCTCATGTCTGTGTGAATGTGTTTGTGCTGGTAATTCTAAAACTCTAACCACTGTTGCAAATGTATAAAATATCCAACTAAAATGCATAAACAATGCATTTTAGCACTGAGCTCATGTTACATTATGGCCACTATTGTTCATCTTTAGCTACGTACACTACTGGTCAAACATTTTAGAACACCCCAATTCTTTTTGTTTTTTATTGAAATTTTAGCAGTTCAAGTCCAATGAATAGCTTAAAATGGTACAAAGGTAAGTGGTGAACTGCATGATGTTAAAAATAATAATAATAAAAAATAATGTACATTTCAGTATTTTACAAAAAGGCCTTTTTTAGGGAACAAGAAATGGGTAAACAATGTAAAGCTGTTCTGCAGCAATGGAGGTTGATCAAGCTTTGAAAGTTGGTGCTCCCAATTCCCACAGGTGTTCCAACTTGTCTGGATTACTTACAACCCCCTCTGTTTGTATAAAAGTATTGTTGGAACACACTGTGGTACCATACCCTCGTGAGCATTATTTGAACAGTATCGTACTGCAGAAAGTAGTGTGCTGCTATAAAAATGGCGGGAAAAAGGCAAGTAACAATGGAAGAGAGACAGACCATCATAATACTTAAGAATGTTGGTCTTTCCTACAGAGAAATTGCGAAGAAAGTCAAGGTGTCAGTGAGTACAGTATTCTTCACCATCAAAAAGCACTTAGAAACTGGGGGAAACTCTGACAGGAAGAGGTCTGGCAGACCCAAAGCCACAACAGAATCAGAAGACAAGTTTCTGAGTGTCAACAGCTTGCGTGATAGGCGGCTCACAGGACAACAGCTTCAAGCTCAGCTTAATAGTAGTCGTAATAAAAAAGTCTCAGTTTCAACTGTAAAGAAAAGACTTTGAGCTGCAGGTTTGATAGGTCGAGTTGCAGCAAGAAAGCCATTGCTAAGACGTCAGAATAAGAAAAAGAGGCTTGCCTGGGCCAAGAAACATCATCAATGGACTACTGAAGACTGGAAGAAGGTGTTATGGACTGATGAATCAAAATTTGAAATCTTCGGTTCATCACGCAGGATTTTTGTACGCCGTCAAGTAGGCGAAAGGATGGTTCCTCAGTGTGTGACATCAACTGTCAAACATGGAGGAGGAAGCGTGATGGTCTGGGGCTGTTTAGCTGGATCCAGGGTCGGTGAAAGGCACCCTGAACCAAAACGGCTACCACAGCATTTTGCAACGCCATGCAGTACCCTCTGGTATGCGCCTAGTTGGTCAGGGGTTCATCATACAGCAAGATAATGACCCAAAACATAAGTCCAAGCTATGCCAGAACTACCTTAGGAAAAAAGAACAAGATGGTAAGCTTAAAAACATGGAGTGGCCAGCACAGTCACCAGACTTAAACCCCATTGAGCTGGTTTGGGATGACCTGGACAGAAAAGTGAAAGCAAAACAACCTACAAGTGCCACACATTTATGGGAACTTCTGCAACAGAGTTGGGAAGAACTTTCTGAAGAATATTTTGATTTCCATTGTAGAAAGAATGCCATGAGTGTGTTCAGCTGTTATATCTGCCAAAGGGGGCTACTTTGATGACTCAAAAATTTAGAATACATTTTGGTTTAGAAATTGATTCCATGATTTCTTTTTTAACTTAAATTGTTCATTTGTTCTATTCTTTAATTTCAGAGTACAATAAGACATTGAACTGCATGAATTTCAATAAAAACCTAGAAAAAGTTCTAAAACTTTTGACCAGTAGTGTATATGTGTGCATCAGAAACAAGAGATCCTTATAGTATAGTATAACGTAACAAAGGACTTTACTTACTTATTTTACTTACTAAATTTCCATTTTATGTTACTTTATATTTGTACTTCATTGCATTTTAGTGGCAAATATTGCACTTTTTAACACATACTTTTATTTCTAGTTTTTAGCTGTAGTTAGTTTGCTGATTCTGAATTGTATGTACATAGCCTCACCCTACAACAGTAAAGTTATGCTTACACTTCAGTGCAACAGTAAAAATAATTCAGGACAATGCATTATAGGAGCCATTTTACTTTTAATGCTTTAAGAACATCTTGCTGTAAATGAGTAAAGTTTTGAACGCAGGACTTTAACTTGTAATGAGTATTTCAAGGTCAAGGTGAAGGATACTGAATTCTTCTTGAATATTTGTATTTTTCATGTATCAAGGGGCTTTTAATGTCTTCACGTTATAAATGTCCATATGAACAGCTGGTGAGCAGGTTATTGTATGGCAGTGTGGCATCAAGATTTCCCATCAGTGACCTGAAAGTCTGTTGCGGGCAGGTGCAGGTTTATGCTACTGTACATAAAATGGGGAGAAAATAAATTAAATATATTTCCCAAAGCTATTTAACTTTGAGCAAATGACCAGTGTGATAAAACCTTCTTTGGGTGTTTTTGTTTTTTTAAGTATACTGCTTATTGCTTTTAGGCCACAGTAGACTGTGAAAACTGAGGGTGTTTGTTGCATAAAATAAATACGGTCACACTTCATTACTTGTATCTATGACTTGGTTGGTGTTGGATGCATCCTCAATGCCGTAAACTCATTGGTTTAATTACACCAGCCATAAATCATCAAATACACTTATTACACAGAACAGGGAGAAGAAGGGACAGAAATACACTGAACAACGTAGTGCAGTTCAGACTGGTTTTACAGACCACAGAGGAAATGTCTGCCTTTATGTTTATGTGCAGTATGTACAAAACAGTTGCAGGTGACCTTTTAGCTAGTACAGTCTATGGTAACAGCCACACACCGTGTAGAAGCAACAGAGAATCATGCTGTGGGCTGCTGGTCGATGTCCAAATGTCACCGTTAGTTGACTAAATGATTTATGTGTTGTCACTTCAATGGCAGCATTCATGTTGACGAAAACTATTTTCCATAACTACAGTTTGTGGGATGCAACTAGCCTACATTTACTCAGGTACTTTACTTAAATACAATTTTGAGTAACCTATACAGTACTTAACTTTGCTATTTCCATTTTCTGCTACTTTAGTCTTCTGTTCTTTACTACTAAATTTTTCTCACCTCTATTGTTACCTTTCAAATTAGGATTTAACATGTAAAAAAACATATGATAAACTTTAAAAAACATTTTTTTGTTAAAGATTAAACCAGTGGCTTTTGGTTTATGAAGAATCTACAGCCATGTTAGCGGCTCTGTGAGGCTGTACTTAGGCACAACACTGCTTTGAACTAAATTCTAAGCATGCTAACATGCTGATGCTGAACAAGTACTACGTTTAACAGGTTCAGCATTCTAGTTTAGTGTGTGAGCATGCTTGAAAAAGCACATTAGAACCCACACAGGAGAGCAACATATGCTTGCAAAACATGCAGGAAATGTTTCAAATGTAGCTGTATCTTGAAATAAGATATGAGGACTCACACAGGTTAAAAGCCATATAACTGCGGCATTTGGAGAAAAGGTTTTTTAAAGTCATATCTCGGAAAATACACCAGTAGTATTTATAAAATATTTTTATTTTTATTTACTTACTGCAGACTGAAATCTGTCTCAAGAATGAAAGGTTTGTACACACATTAATTTCCCCTTCAGGATAAATCATAATCTCTATGGCAGGGATCTTCAACAGGAACCCGGGACCCCTAGGGGGGCCTCCAAAGTATTACGTTTTTTCAAAAATTAAAAAATCTTAACATGAGTCCAACATATTATTAGCAAATAGAACTCCCCACTGATGATAGGCTTACTGGCCTATAGGTAAGGTAGTCACTAAGGCCATCCACAGATACAGTTTATCCCAAGGCTTCACTGTGCCACATGTATGTTTAACATTAAAACATGATTTATAAAATCATGCAAACAAATATTAGGCTATTTTAATAGCTTAAGATTCTATGCAAAAAAGGTATGCATAAAGGCTTTAGGCTGCTCTACATGTTATTGTAGGCCCAGTTTAACATGCGACTTTATTTTATACAATGTATGTAGTAGGGGGGGTCCCTGATCTGTCTCTCTTTCAGTTAAGGGCTCCTTGGCTTAAAAAAACATTGAAGACCCCTGCTCTATAGTGATCCCTTAACTCTTAACTAGCGCCATCATCAGGTCAAAATACTTTGGTTTATGACCAAATACAAGCAAAAGACTAAGCAAAAGCCTACAGCCTAAGCTGTACTTTGTTTTTAGCAAAACCCCATTTTAACATGCTAACACTAAACTAAAATGGTGAACATTTATTTATTTAAGTAATGGATTAGAGTACCACTATGTAGTTTTTATACACCAAGCTACACCAAAGCATAATTACTTGAAGAGCATTAGTAAAAACACATTCAAATTTGCATAGATCTTTATTATTTTAGTAGAATCTATAATTGACATCAATTAAATAAAAAGGAAAAAAACAAGAGCAAAATAATCTTTAAATTACAAGAAAATTACACTGCACCATTCATATAGTACAAAAATAGGCCTTATTTTAGAGTTACGTCCCATGTAAGATAGTCATTCTTGTACATTATTCATAGGTCACAAATCTGCAAGGTACTGTGTGCAGCAACAGGCCAGGAACCTCACAAAGAGGCGGGAGGAGGTCGGCAGAGTCGTCTGAGGGGGCTCCTCCACTATCTGCCCCCCTCCCCCTCCTCCATCACAAAGTGTTTCATTTATACTTAAACAAGTATGTGCACACACAGACACACACAGATCTGATTCAGCCCTTAAGTTAATGGAGATGGGATACATTCTACCTCCTCCCTCCACAGCTGCTGAACATACAGGGTGTCGCTGCAGATCTTGACAGAATGACGTCAACAAAAGACTTTGAACACGAGTGAAGGGGGGGTCAATGGACTGGGACAACCTGAAAGCAGCACGTCGTAACACTAAACAGACAGCATTAAAATGATTGTCTTTGGTTATGCCAAAGATATTGCTCCTATTAACTTCATCCGACTTCATATTGATCACTTAAGACTACATCCTAAGGCAGGACTGAAGCAACATTGAGCTCCATGTGAAAGAAATCAGCTGTATGAAGAAAAAAGCCTCCATCATTTCCATGAGCGAGTCTTTTCTTTATAGCCAGAGGAGACAATTTGCGAGCAGCTGATTTTTTTTGTAACGTTCCTGTTACTTTCTATATTAAAAGGCTTCACACTTAAGGGCCGGTGAAGTGGCAGCCTTATGATCATGAGCTGCTTTCTGGCACAATTAGAGAACCTCTTTTTTTTAACCTTTTTTTTTGTGCGTAATTTTCATCACATTCTTGCAGTGTAAGGAGCTAATGGGTTTTTTGCAGCCCCCTGTGCTTTAGAAGCACTAGCTATTTAATGCTGCGAGCATTCATGATTTTCTTAAATGTTGAACACTTGAATGCACAAAGTTTTCTGAGTTTTCAAGCTGTAGTGAGTACAACATCAAGCTAATATGAATAAATCAATTTGTGTGTGCACTCAAGGGGCCACCGAAACTTGTCTGAACACCCCCAAAATGTTGAACTTGAGAAGAAACTATTCTTTCTGGAAGAAATATAAATCTTTTGTAAGGGAAGAAGCACAATGGATAATTGTTGAGAAGACTGAGCATCAATACTAATTGCATTGCTCAGAGTTCCACATTATAGTTCTTCTAAAGAAGCAAACTCTTAGCATCCAGACTTTAAGAAAATAGTTTATGGAAGCAATTTTGGGGCTGCTTTAGCCCATTATCTGTTGTTTGCACACTTCCCACCAAGCTGGGAAAACGATTTTCTGAGGGTGTAGTTATTACATTTTTAAATTAGCAACCTTCTTAAAATGGGACTAATCGAAGCCTAAATGGCAGTAGGCACTAATGTACATCACACAAAGCGATGCTGCACACGTTCGTTATTCTGCAGCAACATTAGCTTTGTTCCTTTTTTAGGTCACTTTCTCTAAATCCACATTCTCGGGTTGGTTTCCATTCCAGTTTAGTGTTTCCTGGATGAAACTGTAGCGATAAGCCAAATGTACACCTGCACTGGCCATCAGAGATGAATTAAGCTTCCTGGCTCAGTGCTGTGGTGTTTGAGAGCATACATACCTATCTTTTTTTCATGATTTTGAACAGGATGTTGGAAGGTACTGGTTTGAAACGCTTTATTCTCTGATGTTTATTTCCGCCTCTTTCTCTCTGAACAATTTGCAATTTAAATCACATTTAGTTCTGAATATTTATGAAGAATACCTACTGAGAAGGCCTTCCAACACCAGTGGTTAAATTAAAATCGATTAGTTTTGTGTGCTTGTGCACTCAAAACAAGGAAATTATTTGATTGTCAGTGACATGAACTTATGAACAAAAAGGTATTCACCCCTGACGGAGCCACTGAGTATAAGGAAAGAAAAAAAACCACCCCCAACAATTTCAAGTTGATTTAGCACTTAAACGCTATGGACAATCCTTCAACCAATTCTATTTTCAATAACAAGTTTTAAAGCCCAGGTGTGTCTGCCCATGAATGCTGATCCTAAAGGCAATACATTATAGGAGAGATAGGAGCTTCAGCGGACTAGAATTTACACAGCAGCTTTACAGTTTCTGAATCACAATTGCTTGTTTCTCTTCTTCTTCATACTTTTGACTTGGATGCCTATTCTCCTAAAATCTTTCCCGACAATCGTTTTCATATCTGATATACATATAATTTGACCTCTATAATCATTAAACAGCTCCTCTAACGGCGTATGAAACCTTGCTGAATGTTATGAGAGGTAGATAAAAAAAAATAAAAAAATGGATGAGCAGCTGCAGTTTTGTATGCATGTCATCACCATGACAACCTCTCTCAGCAAGCTCCACCGTTTTTGTACTGGAAATGAAAAAAAAAAAAAAAAAAAAATCATAATTTCAACAACGATCAATGTATTCAAAATTTCTGTGTGTGTGGGTTAAATCATGAGATGCACATTTTTAGATGATAACCAGCCCTGGAGAAAAAGAATCTCTTTAAAACAATCTTCCCTAAAGGAATGATTAAAATCTCTCAGAATAAATAGTTACGGAGTATCATTCAGAATATAATTAATTGGCAAGTATGCTGAAGACATAATCTGAAATTCAGATTAAATGAAGACTGGAGGGTAAGGGGGTGAGATGTGGAGTCTCGCACTCAATTTCTAAACAGCATTCAAGATTTGAAGAAGAGAGCGGCGACTGTGAGAAGAAGGAAACCTTCACTTCAGAGGGCAGATACATATTTCTAGACCTCATGAGCACTGAGCGACCTCTCTGAGAGAGACAGACACACACACACACACACACACACACACACACACACACACACACACACACACACACACACACACACACACACACACACACACACACACACACACACACACACACACACACACACACACACACACACACACAAAGTTTCAGTCATTATGATATGACGTGCGTCTGATGTACGTTTGTAGTGCTCTGACAAAAGTGAAAGCCTTGATGTATTGTTAACAGTGTCTGCTCTGTGAAGGAATCAATCACCGGTAACTGAACACCTGCCAGCTGCTTTTGAGAAGCTCTTGTGCTCAACAATCATATTGTTCTGGGTCCCATCAGCACTTTGGCTGCTTCTCTCTCAGCCCCTGGACTGTGAGCACATCAAACACAGAAATGAAATTAAATATTCCTGGAAGGGGTTGTGCCTCAGGGTTGATGGAGTAGCCTGACTGTGTGTGTGTTTTTTTATTTTGTTTTATCATTATCTTTATTTATCTGACTCTTTTGATACCCTTCCATGTGATGACTGGGGAGGTGATGAGTGCAGGGGAACTTATAGTTTCTAAAACAGGATAAATCGAGTCTATCTTGAATCCTGAGAGGCTGAAGAAGCTTTGCTAGTTGTGTGACTCAGTTTGTTCTGCCAGAGCTGAGAGAGATCTTTCCAGACTGAGTGTATAATAAGAGAACTAAAGCCCCCCCTTCACACCTAGAACTACAACTATACAGATAACAAAAAGACTGTATGAAAGATGGATTTTGTTGAAAGTAAATACAAAACAATGTCTCATACAGAGAAAGACGACAGAGAAGCTCTCAGACAGTCTGTTTTGTCTGACTGGTGACAGATGGCTATAAACCATTAAAGTCTGGACATTTCCTTGACAACCATTATGCTGTTGATTTGTGCATTTTTAAAATACACAGTGACTCGCCACGGATAAGTGGTACTTTAATGAACAGATTTTGGATGTTCGTGTCACTAAACGACACCTCAGAGCGGATCAATGTTTCTTAATCCGATTTCATGCCTCGTAATACAATTTTTTGCTATCACTTTTAAGTTAGAGTACTAAATGTGACAGGACCAGCTTTAGCTTCTCTATAAAGGGCAGTACACTGTTCATCAGATTTACACGCTCACATTCACACACACATCTTTACGCCGCACATTCAACAATCTCATCTGGCTACTGCACTGAGACTGATGGAAAGAGAGGGGAAAAAAGAAGCAAATAATAATCATTTGTTTACTTTAACAAAAATGAGCTGGAGGGGGAAATGGACTCTGTACACACAGACAGACACTGTTAGTGATTGAGGGCAAGAGGAGGGAGAGAGCCAGTTTAATAGAAAAGCGCCCAAGTGTGAACAGAGCCAAGCTCGGACCATCCCGAGCTCTGACAGACAACGGCTTCCCATCAGGTCTCCCACAGCAGATCCTGAAGCAGGAATTGGATGAGAACCCGGTTAGACAGAGCCAGGAAAAAAAGTGACGAGAAATAAAACTAGAAAGGATTGTGAGAGGGCAGTTACCACGGCCCTGAATTATCAGGCAAATGAGGGTTAGAAGACTTTAAAAGCAGGAGAAAGAGAAAGGGATGTGGGGGAGGCATTAAAGAGCACTTTGTGTTTTGATGAAGGCAGTCCTCTCATTTTGGACATCAAACTCTTCGTTATCAGAGTCTGTATTTACCCCATCATCCCCCCACACTGTCGGAATGCCGCGGTACGACACCACCCTATTTCCCCCGAGGCTGAAACTGCCCCTGAGGCTGCTGCCAGCCTCCAGAGAGGGAATCTTGAGGAGTGCGCCTGAGCGCAGCTGCAGCAGCAGGAAGGTGCCGGCGAAGGTAGCAATGATGGCCATGCAGCTTAGCACGGCGACGGTGATGGGCAGCCAGGAGCTGAGCTGGGGCTGCATTCCCGGGCTACCAGGGGACTCGCGCATGTACTGGTTAAGGTGCAGGCAGGTGCCAGAGATGGAGTCCAGGGAGCTGTGGGGGGGGCAGGATAGGCAGGCCTGAGGGCTGAGGCTGCTGCAGGTCAGGCAGGGCGGTGGGCAGGGCAGGCAGGCTGGGACGGATGCTGGTGGTATAAAGTTTCCCACTGTGTAGTTGAGCAGCTGGGAGCCCACTGAGAAGCCTGCTTGACATTCTTTCACACAGCCCTGCTTAAAGAGGTAGTAGCCGGCGTTACACTCTGTAATACAGAGAAACACAGGTTAAAAAAAATAAATGCCACTAACTTTTTTTACTCTTTATATGAGTCAGACAACCCAAAAAACAGGAAACCAGGATTCCTGCCCAGACAGCCGAAGCTCAGAGGGCACAGCTAACATGGGAGAGCACGTTATGTCTGACATTTCTGTATTAATTCACCCATGGGTTGTTTGGTATCTTGGAAAATGTGAGACAAAGTTTCGGGGCAATTTTACTTTCAAGTCCCCATTTTTATACTACTTCTACTTTTGCTTACTAAGAAAACTGATGATGAAAGAAGCTTTGCAATTATTATGCTGAGAGCAGCATGTTTAAGTCAACAGAGCTATTTCCATATGTAGCAGGTCCAGATGCAGACCATTGCCTATAATGGCAATTAACAAACTATGGGTGCTGGGGGTAACAGAGCTGAAAACAGGAGTGTGAGCCAACAGAAACAGGAAAATCTAATTTACTGCAGGATCTTGTCAACTTCAAAAACAAAGAAAACTATAGCTGTGATCCCCAAGTCAGAGAGCGTGGTTTACTATATGATACATGACAATCATAACATGTTATCAAATATATGAAAATTAAATTCAGTTCACCCTCTAAGGACTCTGTATATGATCTCGTCAGTCGGTATGTAAGTACCTCTGACAGCCTGTAGGGGTCAGACTGTACCTGTTTCAGAAAACATGTAGGTGGACTTCAGTCAGTATCTTGAGACCTTGTCTATAGCAGTATTTGGATTAGCTAAGAGACGGCAGTATGGACACCATTACATTTAAATGAGGTTATTAAAAAGGGGCCTGCAGTAAAATTTTATTTGATCTCATCAGAAGTTAGATCTTCATTTCAAATTAATAAGGATGCTGAAACTCCATAATGACATGATGTTTGCAGGAAGAGTTTAAATAAGATAATTATGTAAAAAGTATGCCCACAGTTGACATAGAGACATGGAATGCAAAGGGAGGAAGCTGAGCACACATGATATAATATTTTATCCTGTTGACCTCTCAATATCCCGGCTACTTCACATCTCATCATGACTAAGTAATTAGTCCACCCCCCAGCTGTTGTGACAGTGACTTTATATGAAGAACAAACTGGGGATAAGAGATACCAGTCTTACCGATGCATATCTGCCTCAGGTCCAAGGTCTTACAGTTGTCACTGCCAGCCTGAGCCTTGTCAGAGGAGCTGGAAGATGCTGAGCCGGTGCCATACAACACCAGGGTGAACTGGGTCAGAGTGCCTGAGTGGAGAGATAGAGGAGATAAAAAACTGAAATTAACCGGGAGACAAAGTAGGCCTGACAGTAAGGCTCCGGCACTCTCTAGGGTGGATTTCACAAATGTATCCTCTTCTCATTGCAGTCTCTTGGATATCTGCATAAAGTGACAGGAAATGACTCTTTGAAATGAGCCACAATTTAAAGACCGGATGATTTCACTGTGTGCCTAATACGAGTTATAAAAGTGCACATCTCTTAAAGGAACAGGCCGACTTATTGGGAATTTAGCTCATTCACCGTAACCCCCAGAGTAAGACAAGTCGATACATACCCTTCTCATCTCCGTGCGTGCTGTAACGCTGTCTGACGGTTCCAGCATTAGCTTAGCCCAGCACAGATCCTGTGACTCTACAAATCACAACATGTAAATGGGAACATGTTGGCGTTATTTTGTCACTTATTCGGAGCAGTAGGATTGCTGGAACCATTCACCTGCATGTTCTGTGCTGGCCTGATGCCGCTGGAGCCGTCAGACAGCGTTACAGCACGCACGGAGAGGAGAAGGGTATGTATCGACTTGTGAATAAGCTAAATTCCCAATAAGTCGGCGTGTTCCTTTAAGAATCACTCAAGTGTGGGGACTTATGAGGTTCAAACCACCTCCTGCTAAGGAGGGAGGTGTGAGGCGTCTATCTAGATCTGTTTTAGGGGTGCACCGATCAGATATTGGGATCGGATATCAGCCCCAATATTGACAAAACAGCTGGATCGGAAAAATTTACAGATCCACGGGCTGATCCAGTTTTATTTATTTTTTACCCTCCGTCACAGCACCGGGACCACTGTTAACTGCGTACCCTTCTCACTCATGGTACGGTAGTAACTTTATAACACAACAATTAATAACCCACAACTAACTCTTTTAAACAGGATAAAATACCATAGCATATAACAATTCGTGTCTTAAACAGTTTTTAACACTAATAATTTTACAATTACAAATGTACACCGCTCAACAGCATGCTGGGTAACATTACTGCTGCTTGCCTAGCTAGCCAGGTAGCATAACAGTCTGTTAAACTGGGAGAGGTTCCGGTCGCTACTGCACATTCAAGAACCGAGAAGAAAGTTAGCTAGAGGATGAAGAAAGACCGGAGATACACCAGAACAACGTGTGCTCAAGAGAGGAGTCGTCTGTTGTTCCGAAGTTTTTTGTTTCTAAAAAATCGGACATAATTTAGCCACTGTTGTTGCCTGTCGCTCTAATGTTACTCGGCTGTGCTAACGTTACCGTGCTAAAGTTAAAGACATGTCACTTCAAGCATGCAGCGGAGCTACATTATGAACGCAATCCACCTACGGTCCCGCTACAGACCGTTGAGAAAGACGGGTTCAGAGCAATGATTAAAACACTGAAATACGCCCGCCAAACTACTAACATTATTCAAACAGTGAAGGAGGCTGACAGTGGAGCTACGTTCAGTCGCCCACTACAACAACCTAACTAGTGTTTATACAACTAGCTTACAACTATTTTGTTTTGAAAGGGAAACAATGTTAAAGTTGTTTGTATGTGTAGGCTATTCATTCGATTTGAGTTTATTTTACTAATTTGCAGTTTGCACAATAAAAATAGTTTAGTTTCTGTAACTGTTTCATGTATTCTCCTTCATATAAAGTTATTGTATTATGTCGTGGAGCCAAACCCTTTAGTAATCAAAGCTTTTAGTAAACACGATGACATTAACATGTTTTTGTGATATTCTATGTACTCCTGACAGTAGAATAAGTCATTACAAACCTATATAAAGGTGGCCCATTATTGAAGGCCCATTATTGTTATTCATTTAAATTTATTTTAAGAAGTTTGATTACATTATATTTTTGATTTGAAAGCAGAATTGTTTTTTAAATAACAAATAAATAAGAATTCAATACATTACATCTATGTTATTTTGTCTTAGTTAGGAAAGTAATGTTTAGTTAGGAAAGTCTGGTGCCTTTAGTCTCTTCCACATGCTGAAGGAAGGTACAAGGTGGAAGGTATACAGTTTATTATTAATTCAGCAACGGTATCGGATCGGTATCGGGTATCGACAGATACATAAAGCCCTGGTATCGGGACTGAAAAAGTCGGATCGGTGCATCCCTCATCTGTTTTCTGGGGTTTTCTTGATTTCTGAATACCATGTTGTGGGTGGACACGATAAGTCCAGATGCAGACTGTTGTGGGTAGATGATACAAGCGCAAACAGAAAGAGTGAAGTATTAACTTCACTGCTTTATCGTGCTCCCTACTATAAAAAAAAAAAAAAAAAACTGATTGCTGCAGAGCTGTACAAAGTTAGCTTCACAGCTCCTATAAAGAGAACAAATGCACAGGCACTTTGGATACAGGAGCCACTTGATCTCCTGGCACTGAATCCTTAACCATTGAGCTGAACTCTAGACTCAACAGATTAATGCGCGTGTTGATTAACATTCATGTAAGGTCATTCCATGCCACCCTCGTGGTTTAGCAACACGTGACCGCAACGCCGCTTGTATAAATCCGCTTGTTGCCTCACTTCCCCCATGTTTCCTGTCAGTATCTCTGAAGTCACTATTAAATAAAGGCAAGAATGCCAAAAAAAAACAACTGCTGAAGTTAAGATTAGAAAGATTCGTCCTATTGAAAGTTATTTTTCCAGTAGTGATGATTTACGGCTTTTCCTTGTTCAATATAATTTTAATTTTAATATCTTTCAGACTGTTGATCAGAACAAACAGCAAAAAAGTTATATGAAGATGTGTATTTGAGACTTGTAATGGGCATATTTTTACTATTTTCAGACATTTTAGTGAAAAAAAACCCAACAACAATTAGCCACTTAATCTGGAAAGAAGTCAACAAATTTAAGAATTAATCAATCAATAAATAATGAAAATAACCCTATATCAAATATGGCCAAAAGACATTCAAGACATAAACTTGGACAGCACCAAATTCCAGATATGAACACAAACATGCAGACAAATCCACCCAAAATGTTCCATTCTTGAATCTCTCAACAACAGAGACACTTTACCATAGTCACTGGCACCAGCCACGTTCTCAATCTCCAGTGTCCACGCCCCGGTGGGGTTCTCGTCCCAGGAGTGGGTGGTCATGAAAGCCCAGTCGTTAAACCCCTCTGATGAGTAGTCATGAGGCCTGCAGGAAAACCACAAGCAAGGAGTGTAAACAGTTTGTGTTTACCAACTTGTACTGTATTGTCTGTGCGTAAGCGTACTTGAGTGCTTGTACCTGGGGTGGAGCAGAGTGGAGCGTGTGCCGGGAGGACTAATGAGGTGGATTGCCAGGTTTCCCCTGCGGTTGTAGGACAGGGTGAGCCGCGCCTGAACGTGCTCTAAGGAAGTCACGTAGCTGTCTGTCCCGATGCAGGCATCCACAGTCTTGTTAATCAACAAATGGCTGCCAATGTTCCTGTCAAACATGAGAAACGACACAAAGAAGACACATGGACACAGCGGTGGGTATTAGTTGTAGGTTGTTTGCTGCTGAGATCATTACTGGCTTGTTCTGAACTTGGGATAAGCTACACTCCAGATAACTGGGTGAGTGTGACATTTGGCTCGCGGCCAGAGTGAAAGCCTGCAGAGGGTGAAGAGCTTGTGGCCTTGAACAGGATTAGTTTCTCGCAACCTGTAGCACCAAGGTCCTCTATGGAAGTAAAGCAGCCGCTTCTTTTAACTCCCTCGCTTAGGAGATACACACATCCACAACAATTCTGAGGAGGAAGAAGACTCAGGGTTTTACTGACACAAGGTGGTGTGATCACGGAACTGAGACGCTGTTTTAAGACACAGTCCCTCTAGGTTCAATTGGATAAAGAGCGCATTAAAGGACTACATAAACGCCTGATATGGGAATAGTCCAAAAGGCTAATATACACCACTTTTCTACATTAGACGCCAACGAGTCATAAAGTGACTGGCCACATTATTGTTGTGATGCAAATTGGTAGTAATGCAGCACTTCAACATGTGCATGTTTGGGGTATTTTGTGGGGCATCTAGGTGGAGTCAGAAAACACGAGAGAAGAAAATGGAAATTTATACAAATGGCTTCTGAACTTTGTTTATCATTGCCATTTGCCCAATGCAGTCTGGGATTTAAGATCTGGGAGAAGCAAAATTTGTGGTGCTGTCGCAGGCATGGCATCTGTTTTTTACAAGCACATACACACAGAAAGATAAAAGGAGGTATATGCTATAAACCTACAAACCATGAAAAATCAATGAGTAAATGAGAGCAAATGATCAAGTTTGGCTCTTTTTATCAGTATAAAAGAATTTTTATTTTATTTTTATGCTTTCCTGCAATGACTTTATGCTTTAAGGAACAATCCATTTTCCAAATGTTAGGCAACCAACAACAAAAAAATCAGTGATCTGCAAACTCTGCAAATGATCATACTGTCATGATTCTGTTAGATGTAATCACTGGATATAATGGACAGTGAGAGAGACACTGAACCCCTACCTGCCGACTTATTTCAAGACACTCTGGATAAGTGAGCCAGCTAAACACCTAAATTGTAAATTGAATAACCTGCCTTGACTGCTGCTCCCAGACGCTCGAACCATCTGCTCTGAGCACCTCATAGCCGTAAAAGAGACAACAGTAAAAGAGAGAGAATCCTCGAACCGGGCGAGGGAAGTGACAGGGAGCGCATAATGAAGAGGAGATGTCAAGCTGTGTTTAGACTGTGACACCAGGAAAGGAAGGAATTAAATGGCTGAGGAGAAATATAGGCTTAACAGCAAAAGCAACACATGAATTGACAAATTATTATTTCTCTTTTAAATGCTCCCTCTCAAGCCGAGCGCCTGGGGCACACACACACACACACACACACACACACACACACACACACACACACACACACACACACACACACACACACACACACACACACACACACACACACACACACACACACACACACACACACACACACACACACACACACACACACACACACACACAGCATTTCAATGGGCCAAGCTGCAGATAAAGACACAACGTGTCACTGCAGCAAAGCATGACGACTCAGTTATACAGAAGCATCTCCTACACCTGCATTCTGTTACAGACCAGTTTAATGTCAATGTCTCTTATCGCTCACCGTGGCTCAAACATCAAGGTTTATCTCATCATAATGATGAATCACGCTGAGTTTACGTCAAAACAATGTATATAACAATGTATTTATTGTGTATCTGTTCTGCTATTTATTGTAATGGTATATTGACTACTATTATTGTATCAGTATGCAATTATTTCTCCAATCACTCAATCATTCATCCCTTCATGTTTTATCTGTTTTATCATATGGTTATTTACCTCTGTGCTCTATGTGCTGCTGCAATCTTAGCCAGGACACTCCTGTAAAACTAATTCTGAATGCCAGTGAGGCACTTTTCTGGTAAAAGGGGTACTCCAGTGATTTAGTGTTGCATTTCCATAAAGCTTGAGGATTCACATGACACAGATTAAGATCAACAGGAGATATCCTGACTTCAGGGTTATTTTTCAAAGTTTAAAAAAGCTACCTCCAGAGCCAGAGAGGGCTTTAAACAGCTGCTTTTAAATGCTAACTAGTACTCCACGTGGCAAGTAAATTGCTGTGTGTGTAAAATCAGTAAAGATATTAATTATATACTGTATGTTAGAGCTGACACTTTATTATAAAATATATTTTAAAAATTTAATATTCGACCTGCAATGATCCAGTGACTGCCTGGCTGCTTTATCCGTAAACCCTGTTTTCTTTGTTAACACAAAATGGAGAAAACCAGCCAGCAGTACTGAACAGATAATCATGACACCAACCATCTGAGAAGTAAAGTGAGTAAAGATTTTCGTTTTGACACAGATGAAAACATTATGAGTAAAGGTAAGACCGTTTGCTGAGTTTGTAAAATACAACTGCCTTACAATAACGTTGACTTGTCACTCAAGTGAGGCAGCGGAGGCACCTTTGAATGAACGGAACAACATTAATACTAAAATGTTGTTAAGGTTTAGGTGGTGTGGGTAGCATTAAATTAATTCAAACAAATTACCAGTTACTTCTCATTAGTTTGAACTAGATTTTATTTGGCAGCTGTAATATGTGTAGACACTTGTAATCAGGGTGTTGAGATAAATTCAGAGAGCTGTGTGTGTGTGCGTAGTGTACTAACCTTGGCTCAAAGACCATGGTGATCACACATTTCCGCTGTGGCCTCACACTGGTCCACGTTTCTGCCAGCGCAACAATTGCACTGGCATCAAGTAGACCGTATCCATATGAATGACTAACTGCAAAGACCAAGAGAGAAAAAGGAAACAGACACATGAATGTTGGCCTGCTGAGAGCAGCATCCTCTCCCAGCTCCAACGTCATAGACAAGCTACAGTGTGTATCCCATTTTAAGCTTTCACACAACCAATTCCAGGGCCTTGCATCTCATTACAATGTGGTTTAATAGATGCATAACGAGTTAATGAGCCTCAAAGGCATCTGCAAACTGCAGAGGGCAGAAAAGAACTTGGAAGGAGTTGCTGTACCTTTGCGCCCAACACCATTGGTTCTCCAGTCGTTGGTGAGCAGGTGGGCAGGGTGAGAAGTTCGTACAACCAGATGTTGCATGTCCCTCCAAGTCAGGTTTTTACTGGAACACACACACACACACACACACACACACACACACACACACACACACACACACACACACACACACACACACACACACACACACACACACACACACACACACACACACACACACACACACACACACACACACACACAAAGACTGGCTTTAGGCACTCAACAGGTCAAACAGCAGCTCCCAGGTTTGAATGGACAAAAAAGGGTTACAGTAGGTCAACTTTAAATGTGTAATTTGTATTGTGGATTAGTAACTTTGCTCAATCACTTTCTCATCTGTTCCTCATTGCAATCCTATTCTATCACCTCACTCTGTTTTTCCACAAGAATAATTAGTCCCTTTCAGGACTGTTTGTCCCTCCATTAGTGCTGCGTGACTGGATAAGAATGATTAGCGCTATTTTTGTAAATGCACTGTAAAAGTCTGTTAGGCAGAGGGGTTAAAAAGTAGTTCATAAAATGGAACAATCAAGCAGAATTGATGCATTAACATGCTAGTCTGTGCCAAAAAAACAGAAAATTATTTTACCTGTTGAGACTAAACGACCAATTTAAAACAAGTTTGGCGCATTCATTCAAACTAATTTAGCTTTCTGAATATTTTAAAGTACACGCAGGTTCTGAACTCTAGAATAATTACAGCACAGACTAATCAAGAGTTTGTTCTATACAAATTATATTTTTAACGCTTTGCTTTTTAATAGTATTAAAATTGTTTTAATCAACAAAAGTCAGGGAAATATGCAGATGGGTAAGGTTAGAATGAGGCTGTAAAGATGAAGAGAAGTGCAAGGCTTGGTAAAACTCTGAAAAATGGGGCTCAGCACTTACTTGGCCTCAAGGGCAAGAGCGATGATCCCAGCAGCCAGCGGAGCGGAGGCAGACGTGCCTGTGTGAGAGTCTGTGCATTTTGATTTGAGATCTGTCGTCACCTATGGAAGAGGAACACGGTAAAGCTGAAATAAACAGCTCCAACAAAAACTTGGAAATTTATTAGGAAAATTATTCTTCCAATTCAGTTTTATAACTCTGTCCTCACACAGTATAACAAATCCTGTCAACGTTTACCAAAACTGCTCTTGTGCCTTGACTTTAAAAAATATATTGACAAGATATTTAAAATCTTGTCACCTGATAACTTGGAATTTGCATCCTTTAAGCGAGCAAAAAACCTTATTGTCCTCTCTTACTACATCATACTTATTTGCTGGAGGCAGAAACTGTTATAGAAGCGGGAACTCAAAAGCAAAAAGTCCTCAGCACAGCGTCCTGGACCCGCTGGAAAATCAAAGCAGGGAAATCGTATAAATTATGCTCACCCTCTCTCAACTACTACCAGTCAGGTGTCTTTGAGCAAGACTCTTAAGGTCAAATGCTTCAATAGAAAATTTCCTCGATGGCCCACAGCAGATGGCTGTGGTTGAACTGGGCAGCTGCAAGTAGTGAATTTCTGCAGCTGCATGAATACAAAGCAAGGCGGTGCAGAACCATCATGTTTGTACTTCAGATCTCGAGAAGGATAAAGGTTACAAAACACTGCTTCACAAAACGCCCCCAGTCACCCACGATAGAATGGTAAATGGGGAGGTCAATCTATGTAACTGAATAAGAATACAAAAGCAGTCAGAATCAAAAATCTGCTCTATGTGCTGACCAATGCAGACTCCAAAAAACTGATCTTTTAATGGACTAAACTGAATAATGAATGCACTGGCAGAACTGACTTGACTGACAATTATGCATTCAGGAGTGTCCCATATCCCCCTTAGCTTAAATCGAAAGAGAAGGATAATATAAGTGAAAAAAAAATCCCTAAACAGACATTAAGATATTCACTCCTGCATAACCCGAGAGGTCCCACCCTCTATTCTCTACTACATCTCTTCATTCCCGCGTTCATGAGAGTGACAGCACAATTAAATGAGGCATTAAGGGACCAGCCACATGTCAGGGAGATGCCATAAGCTGTCTGTCCAGTTGGCCTGGCTGCTAGACTGTATGCTAGAGAAAGAAAGGCTGAACGTGTGCGTGTGATTTTGTGTTTGTGACAAGAATATTAAGCAGCAACAGATTGTCAGGCGGAGTTTCAGCCGTACACTATTCATAATAGTTTTAATGGTCCAAGACTGAATGGATGGAGAAGAAGAAAAGAAGGAAAAAAAATGAGAAAGTCATGCTGTGGTTCAGACAGCAGGTTCAGAATAAAGCTGCAGAAGGTGTTGTGTGTATGGAGCTGAAACAATTACTCAACTAATCACATATTACATAAAAACTAATCTGCAGCTATTTTGATAATCAATTAATCATCCATTATCTGTAACTGCTTAACCTATTCAGGGTCGCGAGGGAGCTAAAGCCGATCCCAGCTGTCACTGGACGAGAGGCGGGGTACACCCTGGACAGGTCGCCAGACTATCACAGGGCTCACATTTATACCTACATGTCATTTAGAGTAACAGTTAACCCTGACCTTATCCAGGATGCAGCCTGGATAAGTGTTTGTCATTCAAACATTGCAGCAGCTATAAGGAAGCTGTGGATCAAGTAAACTTCACCTTGGAAATAAATATCCTACCTTTATTACCACAGACGTGGAAGCAGATTCTCGGATAACGTGAGGGACACAAGGAGAGGAAGAGAATGAGGGAAAGACACAACTCACTATCTGTTTCTCGTTGAGGTTCCCAGAGCTGTAGGTGGTGGCGAGGGTGGAGGAACAAGCCTCGCTGTACCAGGGGACGTTGCCGTTCTGGGTGGAGCTGCTGATGGACAGGGTGTAGATGCTGTTGGTGTAGCCGTCGCAGTTACAACTGTCCTTCTCCCTCCCTCCGTTCCCAGAAGCCCACACAAAGATGGAGCCCAAACCACTACGACCCTGGAGATCATACAGTACATTCAGACAAACAGAAAAGAAAGAAGAAGAAAAAAAAATGACCACAGACCCTTTCATTCATCATTAATGCCTTGGACCACCACGAACCAGAAAATAACAAAATCCCATTCAGGTTTTAATAGGAATTCCAATTATAGCAGGGCAAATTCATTGCAGGGCTCATTTCAAAAAGGGCCTATTAAAAACGCAGCATACTGTACATCACAGAGGCCGGGGTGGTCACTCAGTAAATTAAAAAGAGCTAAATATCGCATGACAGCAAAGCAAAACAAAAAGGCACTTTATGACAACAGCTCATTGTGATAAATCATCCAACCTCTCAGCCTTTGAAGTGAAATAATTTTCATCTAAGAGACGCTTTATTGTATTGAGTGGAACCATCTCTCTCGGCATTGATCAAACCCAGCTATGCACCACCCACACCACCATCTGACGGCAGTCACTGTGGCAATTATCTTAGTAGTCAGTGTCAGTGGTTCCAATCAGCTTTATGGAACATGTCTTGAATCCTATTGCTCTATAACAAGAGTCAGTGTAAGCTGGATGGATGTGTGTATTCATGGAGTGCAAATGTAAGAGCCTGGGGTGTGATCTGTATGCTTATTAATCTGTTGACTTGTTCATTTTACAGTTAATATCTGATACGTTCCCATGCATTTAAACAAGCGCTTCCATCATCAACAGGACTGGTTACATGATAGCGTTAGTTTCTTTTTAGTTAATATTCAGATTGCCATGTTGTTAAATGCTGACAGACTATTTTTTTAAATTACTCCCGTTAAAATCTCTGTTTGGAAGCCTTTGATTAGAAATGCTTGTCAAGTAATTCAAAGCTCCAGTAACGGTTTGATTAAAATTTCAACAACAAAAAAACCTTGATTATTACAATTTCTTTTTTTTTTTATTCACGCTTTAAGAGACCACATGGCAACAGACAGAGCTGAAAGATCAAAGATGAGCTGGCAGTTTAAGAAGTGCCCTTCAACTAACAATAAACATTCAAAGAAAAACTTTTCATACTTAATTTCTGTCAGTGCTGCTTCTATTTATTTTCCAAGATTTCCCTCCCTGGTGGCTTTTAGAGGACATTCCCTTCTATTCATAATAGTCGGGGTCAAAAATTGCTTTGTTCTTTCCGCTTGTGTTCTCTCATGCTTGAATAGTTCAATTACTGACTGCTGAAAGGAAGCCACGCACAGGCAGTAAATAATTTCTATCTCACACACACACACACACACACACACACACACACACACACACACACACACACACACACACACACACACACACACACACACACACACACACACACACACACACACACACACACACACACCTCTGTAACTCCACGCAGAAAAGCTTCTTTGGCGAGTTTGGCAGGTCCGTCGACAGTTTTGCCATCATCCTCTGGGCCCCAGCTGGCGCTGTAGATGTCGATGTGTTGGGGATTCAGACTGAGGGACTGGGCCTCCACCATGTCAGTCACCTCGCCGTCCAGCATACGCACACCTGCATCCACGTTCGCACATGCACACAACACATACAGATGCACACCACGTGACAAAACAGAAAGGTTTTCTTAGTACATACACACTATTTAGTAAGTAATAGTTTATATGAAATTGAATACCTAATAAACCAACCAAAGTGATGTGAGGCAAATGGCTAGCAGCTCGAGGCTACATTACCAACACACCCATATCTCCAACCGAACGGTTGAGTTGCACTTTGGGGAACGTAGGTGCCAGGTTTTGACAAGAAAGAATAAAGTGAATCTCTTGCATCAAATTTTGACAATTTTTTTTATTTTTTATAAATGACCATTATGTATGCAACAACGTTATAAGAGCGCAATGCTAAATCTGTGGAGTTCTTTACCACATGCACTGAAACATGCATCAAAAATGTTGCAAGTGATGACAATCTTGCAGGATCCTGTTCCTCTAGTCTGCAGCTCAGCGCCTTAGTTCATGGTGTATTAGCGCTGTAGTTGTACCTGACTGTGTGCTCATGTTCAGCTAGGTTTAGCATGTGTAGGGACAAAGCAATGCTGCCGTGGTGATGTTTGATGTGCATACACGATTGTTTGCAATGGTGTGCATTTGTACGGTGCAGCACATGCTGCTGGTGTTCGTTATTTGTGCATCCCCTGTGACGTTGTTATGGACCACACCATGTAAATCAACACCATCTCTATTGATTTGCTTTGGGTCTTGAGCTGGTTTGAAAAAAACAGAAATGGAGCTAAAGCAATTGCAATGTGGGTGAACTGCCTGCTCAAGTGTGCAGCAGACTTATGAGACAGAAAATTCAGATAAAAGGATGAAAGACAACATTAGTTGTCTTCCTCTACGTGTCTGGATGAAATTTATGTAACTGCCTGAGTGCAAATTGAATCAGACTTTAATTAGTTAACAACTCAGCCAATGTTCATTGAGCTCAGTGATCATTATTGAAGTGCTATACCAGAGATAAAACATAAACACAACAGTGGAGGAAAGGCATAAAGAGAGTGAGGTGGCTGTCCTAACGTTCCTCCAGAGAGAGAGAGAGGTGAGAAAAAGACCCCTAAAAAACAAACTAATTTCCCCCTTTGATGCACTGCAGCTCAGGTTACTTCATGCTGCTCGATATGGGTTAGAGTAACCAACCGCTGGCTCTTTGAAGTCCTCCAAAAGCATCAAACAAGCACTGGACTGCTAGTGTTTCCATGGCAGCCTTCACTTTTGTGAGGGGGCAATGTGATTCGCTGAGGAGACTCAAGTATCTTCCGTACCCATCCAAAATAACCATCTATCCCAAAAACCAGAGACCAAGGTTGAAAATGCATCACGGTTCAATTCGTTTTTTTGTGTGTAAATGCAACGTACAGTATTACGAGTTGCTCATTAACTCTGATGATATTAAAGCTCAAGTACATTTAGCTTTGGATTACAAGACATTATTACAATTACAAATATTTGAAATGTTGGAAGTAAGTTTTTAAAATCATAAATTATGGTTCAAAACAGGATTCAGACATTAGAAATCAGTCTTACAATGTTCGTAAACTAATCTCATATGCAATAAAATGTTGCACTTCTTTCTTGCTTTAGCTAAGGTCCACAGCCTTCGAGTTCTACTGATGGAAAGGCACATGGGAAGGTTTTCACAACACTGTGCCGCCTCGTTCTCATACATATCTACTTTGTTGTTTTTTAAATATCAAAAAGCTTCTATTAAAGAATGGGAACAAACAAAAAAAACTGCTCCCTCCCTGTAGGCAGAAACAAAACAACCCATCAGGTTTTCTTTTCTTTTGCCACTCTCGCACACTCCATTTTTTGTCCCTGACAGAAAAATAATCTTAAACGGTTAGTATCATTTTTTAATTATGTTCTCCATTAATAGTGCCATTAATTGTGGCACTGAAGTCAACAAGGCCAAATGCCCGCTGTAAGAGTTTTCTTCTCCATCCATGTCCTATGTGCTTAGTAGATTCACACCTTGACACCAGAAATGTACGCTTACTGAAAAACAAGGTAGCAAATTAGAAGTACACAGTGAGTGAATAATGAAGTAAACAGTAAACAGGCTTGTTAGTTCAGCTGAGATCTCTTTCCCCCTCCATAGCCCCATTTGCACTCTAACTACTAAATTAATTTAGCCTGACGTGGTCCTACTCAGATTCTAGTTAGAATGTGAACTTGCCGACCTCGAATGTTGTGGGCGGGGCTAAGTTCGGCTGGCATCCAGGCTAAATTTCATTATCAATGAATCTGACATTCATTTCTGGGTTAATGGATAAATCGTTAATCGAGAAAATCTAGTGTAGATAACAGTAAAAAATGTAATTTACAATTTTCTAGAGCAGCAAATCCTCACACTTGAGAAGCCAGAACATTTTTGGCATTTTGCTTGATAAATGCTGGTTCACAGTCTGTCGACAGACACAAATGTTTATTTGGTCTTTATTTCATTGGGGACACCTGCTTGAACAAAAATAGGGGAAGGTGAAGTTTGCCAACCCTCTGCATGCACATACTGTAATTGGGGTGACAGACACTGGGTGATGACATTTCATTGGCTTGAGTGACACAATCAAGTATCAAGCATGTGTCTCTCAGGAGCAGCGGAAACTGACATCATGGCGGGGTCTCAACGAGACCCTGGCAAATGTATTTTGACGATCTGACTTCAGCCCATCTGACATGGCTTCAAAACAAATCTAACAGTGGGCGTTTTGCCTTCCTATAAAAAAAGGGTTTTCGTGGTGGGGTTAGCTCAGTTGGTAGAGCAGGCGCACATATATAGAGGTCTACTCCTCGACGCAGCAGCCGTGGGTTCGACTCCGACCTGCAGCCCTTTGCTGCATGTCATTCCCTTTCTCTCTCCCCTTTCATGTCTTCATCTGTCCTGTGGAATTAAAGGTCTAAAATGCCCAAAAAATAATCTTAAAAAAAAAACTTCACTAACTTCTTTAGTGACACCACCAGCACAACCAAATGCATTGAGTTAGCAGTCTATCCGGTACATGTTGTACTGTGCATTGAAGGGTATATATAATGTTTTGTCTACACCGATTTACAGTAGATATAACATTAAAAGTAAGTTATATCAGCCATTTTTGGTTTAACTTGTATACAAGCCGAGAGCAGTACATTTTACATCAATTTAACACAGATTCCCAAATCATTTCAGAAACTGCATACCACTGTGCTTTTTCAATACTGCCCCTCCATGGAAAACCAATACTGTTACGGTGAATTGGCAATCCACATCACAACTGTGGTGATGCTCAGAAAGACTCAGTGACATGCTGTGCCTGGGAAATGGACTGAAGATAACACTGGCGCTGCAGAACAAGTACTTTAACTATTCTGGCAGTCAAAAAGAAAACTGAGATGAAACTCGCCTCTTTGAGATCAAATCAATCATCCACGTTTTTATTTGACCTTACCCCCAATCTTGGCATTGTAGGCCACACCGACTCCACAGATCCCATTGTTGGCTACTGCTGCCACTTCTCCTGCACATCGTGTTCCATGCCTGGATAGGAAGAATGAGAAAGTGAGAGGTATGTTTAAGGAACCTACTTATCCTTCTTGTAGTGTCATTCACCTAATGACACAGCATTTTACTGTGTATATAAACACAGGTAGGGTATATGTCTAACAACCGTTTCTTGTGAGAAAATGTACTCCCTCCTGCACAGAGATTTAGCTGCAGACTGAGACAAAACAAACTTGTGGAGACAGGTTTTTGGCTTTGAAACCTTTAAATAAATCTGAATTCCCATTTGTCTAAAAGACAACATCCAGCCAATGAGACCTATGTACGTCATCTATGGCCTTCTAGCATAAGTAACCTTGGAATGCCTACAGGGCCTGATTCGAGACAAGGGAAATAAGACGACATACTACCGTCACACATAGCAGGAAATTGTCAGACGTGTATAAAGTACTAGAGACCCATACTTGAGTAAAAGTACAAGTGCTCTATCAAAAAAGTGACTTGAGTAGAAGTAGAAGTGCTCTTTAAGCATCACACTTAAGTAGAAGTAATAAAGCATTCAACATTTTTTGTACTTACAGTGGGGGAAATAAGTATTTGACCCCTTGCTGATTTTGCAGGTTTGCCAACTTACAAAGAATGCAAAAATCTACAATTTTAATCATATGTACATTCTAACAGTGAAAGACAGAATCCCAAAGAAAATTCCAGAAAATCACATCATATGAATTTATTAAAATTGATAACCATCTGATGAGGAAAAACAAGTATTTGACCCCCTGGACAAACAGCAAGTATTCTGGCTCCTACAAGCCAGTTAGTCTTTCTTTAAGACACAGCCCCAATCCGAACCAATTATCTACATCAAATACACCTGCCTCACCTCGTTACCTGTATAAAAGACACCTGTCAACACCCAAACAACCATCATCCAACTTCACCACCATGGGCAAGACCAAAGAGCTTTTCACGGACATCAGGGACAAGATTGTTGATCTGCACAAGGCTGGGATGGGCTACAAGAGAATCGGAAAGCAACTTGAGAGAAAAGATCAACTGTCGGTGCAGTTATCAGGAAATGGAAGAAGCACCACACCACCGCCAACCTCCCTCGGTCTGGGCCTCCACACAAGATCTTGCCTCGTGGGGTGTCCCTGATCATGCGAACGGTGAGGAATCATCCCAAAACCACAAGGGGGAACTGATGAATCAACTGAAGGCAGCTGGGACCACAGTTACAAAAGAAACGGTTGGTAACACACCACGCCGTCATGGGTTGAAATCCTGCAGCGCACGCAAGGTCCCCCTGCTCAAGAAGAAACATGTACAGGCCCGCATGAAGTTCGCCATTCACCACCTGGACGACTCAGAAGAGGCCTGGAAGAAGGTGATGTGGTCAGATGAGACCAAAATAGAACTTTTCAACTTGTCGTGTTTGGAGGGCAAAGAACACAGAGTACAACCCAAAGAACACCATCCCCACCGTCAAGCATGGTGGTGGCAACATCATGCTTTGGGGGTGCTTTTCAGCCAAGGGGACGGGACAACTCCATCGTATTGAGGGGAGGATGGACGGGGCCATGTATCGTGGAATTCTGGACCGACATGTCCTTCCCTCAGTGAGAGAGCTGAAGATGGGTCGAGGATGGGTGTTTCAGCACGACAACGACCCTAAGCACACCGCCAAAGCAACAAAAGAGTGGCTGAAGAAGAAGCACATCAAGGTTCTGGAGTGGCCTAGCCAGTCTCCAGACCTGAATTCGATTGAAAATCTTTGGAGGGAGCTTAAAATTGAGTTGCCAGGCGACAACCTCGGAACCTGAATGATTTGGAGGCTGTCTGCAGGGAGGTGGGCCAACATCCCTGCGAAATGTGCACAAACCTTGTCACCAACTATAAAAACCGTTTGACATCTGTGCTGGCCAATAATGGCTTTTCTACAAAATATTAACATGCTGTTTGTCCAGGGGGTCAAATACTTGTTTTTCCTCATCAGATGGTTATCAATTTTAATAAATTCATATGATGTGATTTTCTGGAATTTTCTTTGGGATTCTGTCTTTCACTGTTAGAATGTACATATGATTAAAATTGTAGATTTTTGCATTCTTTGTAAGTGGGCAAACCTGCAAAATCAGCAAGGGGTCAAATACTTATTTCCCCCACTGTAAATATTGCAAGTAGTTTATTTTAAAATGTACTACTCAAGTACTAAAAGTAAAAGTACAAGTATTGTGTTATTTAGTTATTAAAGAAAGCAGTCAAAAGTTTGAATATCATATTGTTTATATTATGTTAAATGTTTAGCCTAAGGCTGTAGCCAAAGGAATTAACAAATATTAAATATATTATATTAAAAATAACAAATATTAACAAATACTGAAATAAAATGTACAATAACTGTGAAAGTAAAATGAACATCTTCTCCAGCACAGTAACGATTAAAGGCCCCAAAAACGTACCACACACTAGCTAGTAACATGTGTGATGTACAGGAAAGTTAGCAAGCTAGCAACATACAGATAAACTAGCAGCTTCACATCACAGGGTCAAACAGTTAACATTCAGTACTCACTGCAGACTCAAACAACTCAGGAATAGATTACTCTGCTGCAACAATAGTTAAAGGAACACGCCGACTTATTGGGAATTTAGCTTATTCACCGTAACCTAGAGCTGGGCGACTTATTTCCCTAAAAAAATCGGTGATATTTTTATAAAAAACTTGATTTATGATTCAAGTCGATTCCCCCCCCCCGCCCCCCTTCCATTTAAAACAAAATAACTGCGAACTGTAAATATATTTTAAAAATATATATTTATTGTATTAATTATATTTAATTAAAGTGCATCAACATAAACAAAATTGCAAAAGCAAACCCTTTCTCTAAGTGAAAAGTCACTGTGCAGTGTGCAACAAAGATTGTTATACATCCAAATTATTTATACTGTATTTGGATTGAAAAAAAATCTAAAAAATCTATTTTTTGAAAATATGAATCGATTTGACCTACCAACTCGATTTTTAAATCAAATCGATTGTTTTCCCAGCCCTACCGTAACCCCCAGCGTAAGACAAGTTGATACATAACCTTCTCATCTCCGTGCGTGCTGTAACTCTGTCTGACGGCTCCAGCATTAGCTTAGCCCAGCACAGATCCTGCAGGTAACTGGTTCAACTAGCCTACTGCTCCGAATTGTGTCAAAAGGGACAAAATAACGCCAACATGTTCCTATTTACATGTTGTGATTTATAGAGTCACAGCGTGTACAAAAAAACAACGTAACA
Organism: Perca flavescens; assembly: GCF_004354835.1. Classification (NCBI taxonomy): domain Eukaryota; kingdom Metazoa; phylum Chordata; class Actinopteri; order Perciformes; family Percidae; genus Perca; species Perca flavescens. The sequence continues at coordinate 26,033,707 of NC_041331.1, read as the reverse complement.
TGAGACACAGCCGTCTTCTAACAGTAAACAAACCGGGAACTATATTCTCAGACAGGCTTGCTGCGAGCATATCACTCCGCCCAAGTACTATATTCTTCCGCCTGAGAATATAGTTCCCGGTTTGTTTACAGTTAGAAGGCGGCTGTGTCTCATGTTACCTTGTTTTTTGTACACGCTGTGACTCTATAAATCCCAACATGTAAATAGGAACATGTTGGCGTTATTTTGTCACTTATTCGGAGCAGTAGGATTACTGGAACGATTCACCTGCATGTTCTGTGCTGGCCTGATGCCGCTGGAGCCGTCAGACAGCCTTACAGCACGCACGGAGTAAAAGTACTAAACTCATCGAAAATATGTACTCAAGTAAAAGTGGAAGTAGGAGAAACAAATAATACTCCAGTAGAGTACAGATACAGCCTTTTAGTACTTAAGTAGAGTAGTGAAGTAGTTCTACTTCGTTACTATACAGCTCTGGAAATTGTGAATTAGATTTGCTATTTTAAACTGTTCGCCACCTCAGGAGGGGGAAGCGGGGAACCATCCAAGCTGTGTACAGTAAGGATGGGACCCTGGTGACCTCAACTGAGGAGTTAATAGAGCGGTGGAAGGAGCACTTTGAGGAACTCCTGAATCCGACTAATACGCCCTCTATGTTAGAGGCAGAGCTGGAGGATGATGGGGGATCATTGTCAATTTCCCAGGCGGAGGTCACTGATGTAGTCAAACAACTCCACAGTGGCAAAGACCCTGGGATTGATGAGATCCGTCCAGAAATGCTCAAGGCTCTGGGTGTGGAGGGGCTGTCCTGGTTGACACACCTCTTCAACACTGCGTGGAAGTCTGGGACGGTGCCAAAGGAGTGGCAGACCGGGGTGGTGGTTCCCCTTTTTAAAAAAGGGGGACCAGAGGGTGTGTGCCAATTACAGGGGTGTCACACTTCTCAGCCTCCCAGGTAAAGTCTACTCCAAGGTGCTGGAAAGGAGGGTTCGGCCGATAGTCGAACCTCGGGTTGAGGAGGAACAATGCAGGTTCCGTCCTGGTCGTGGAACAACGGACCAGCTCTTCACTCTCGCAAGGATCCTGGAGGGAGCCTGGGAGTATGCCCAACCAGTCTACATGTGTTTTGTGGATCTGGAAAAGGCGTATGACCGTGTCCCCCGGGAGATACTGTGGGAGGTGCTGCGGGAGTATGGGTTGAGGGGGTCTCTTCTCAGGGCCATCCAATCTCTGTACGACCAAAGTGAGAGCTGTGTCTGGGTTCTCGGCAGTAAGTCGGACTCGTTTCAGGTGAGGGTTGGCCTCCGCCAGGGCTGCGCTTTGTCACCAATACTGTTTGTAATATTTATGGACAGGATATCAAGGCGTAATCGGGGTGGAGAGGGGTTGCAGTTCGGTGGGCTGGGGATCTCATCGCTGCTCTTTGCAGATGATGTGGTCCTGATGGCATCATCGGCCTGTGACCTTCAGCACTCACTAGATCGGTTTGCAGCAGAGAGTGAAGCAGTTGGGATGAGGATCAGCACCTCTAAATCTGAGGCCATGGTTCTCAGCAGGAAACCGATGGAGTGCCTACTCCAGGTAGGGAATGAGTCCTTACCCCAAGTGAAGGAGTTCAAGTACCTTGGGGTTGTGTTCGCGAGTGAGGGGACAATGGAGCGGGAGATTGGTCGGAGAATCGGCGCAGCGGGTGCGGTATTACATTCAATTTATCGCACTGGTTATCGCACACGAGAACTAGGGTGCAAGCGGCCGAAATGGGTTTCCTCAGGAGGGTGGCTGGCGTCTCCCTTAGAGATAGGGTGAGAAGCTCAGTCATCCGCGAGGAGCTCGGAGTAGAGCCGCTGCTCCTTTGCGTCGAAAGGAGCCAGTTGAGGTGGTTCGGGCATCTGGTAAGGATGCCCCCTGGGCGCCTCCCTAGGGAGGTGTTCCAGGAACGTCCAGCTGGGAGGAGGCCTCGGGGAAGACCCAGGACTAGGTGGAGGGATTATATCTCCAACCTGGCCTGGGAACGCCCGGATCCCCAGTCGGAACTGGTTAATGTTGCTCGGGAAAGGGAAGTTTGGGGTCCCCTGCTGGAGCTGCTCCCCCCGCGACCCGATACCGGATAAGCGGACGAAGATGGATGGATGGATTTGCTATTTTCACAATGGGTATTTCATTAAGCCTGAGCCTCTATAGTAAGATCTAGCTCCAGTGTAGAGATCCAAGAAGCCGGTACAGAGGGGCTGATCACCACATTCCAGTCAGGTGCATTCCCCTGGTCTGCCAGATGGATACACACTCTTAATGTCTTTCAAACCATGGCCCAACCATTCCCAGACAGGAATGCTGGAGCCAGGGCAACACTGTGCCACATCAGGAAAGAACAGAAACAGTGGACATTCATTACTGTAGGAACAATCTATGCCTGCAGGCTTCCATTTAGGCACTCCGGGTATGCAGCCAAATCAAAAATACAAGAATCAAACCACCTCATTAGCATGCACAACAGGCTGTAGCTGCTTTAAGGATATGGACATTTAATCAGAAGGTAGCATGCTAAAACTGCCATAATCAGTTATTAAAAAGTATTTAATTGTATTATCATCATTATTATTATTATTATTATTATTATTATTATTATTATTATTATTATTATCATCATCAATCACTTAAATTGAAATGCAATTTAAACTGTTCGAAACAGAGAGGTCGGAGGTCACAGAAGCTGTAACCCATATTTATTTGACTAACTATTTTTAATAACCTTTAAGACTTCTGCTTTCAAATGTATAATGACAGGTCAGAGAATTTTAATTCATCTGCTGGCCTCTTGGGATCTCTTTAGACACGCTGATGAGTTGAGAGGGCGGAGGTCAATGTCAATGCCACAGTCAACATTGGCAGCACGTCTCTAATGTGTCACAGGACGTCAGTTAGATGGAGTCAGAGGCCTAGCTGCATGCTAATAAAAACATCTTTATAGACACAAAAGTAAACACACACACAGACACACACACACACACACACACAGACACACACACACACACACACACACACACACACACACACACACACACACACACACACACACACACACACACACACACACACACACACACACACACACACACACACACACACACACACACACACACACACACACACACACGTCATCTGGACAATTTTCCAGAGAACCTTATCTCGACATTCCTGGAAGTGAAGGCCTGTTCACTTTGGGAGTTGTATGTCCTACAGCATCCGTGTTTGTGATGCAGCCGATGATAAGGAACAGCTCAGGTGTCTGAGACGGGATGCTGGGCATGCAAGGGCCTATACCTTCAGTGTTCAATGGAGCCTTGCTCCAAATCTTCATTTGACACATTCATTAGTCACTTACATGGTAGGCTAATTCATAGCCAACAAATGTTGTTACAGAGGTGAAGCTCTAAGTTTCTGAATCTTATTATGCAAGGACTAGTATACTTGTCCGGGAGTGCTAAAATAGATTCAAGAAGATGTCCTTTTACTGCTCCCACTCACTGTTCAGAGTGTATCTATGGGTCAAACACTTTTGTGAAATTTCCTTGTGAAAGCAGCATGCTCTGTACTATTTATTCAACATGACTTAAAGGAGACTCTAATTTAAAGGCAAACCAAAAGATAGCAGCAGCTCCAAATAGTATAATAAATGTTTTTTCTATAAAATATAAAATGTTGGACCTGCTCTTAGCTTTACCTTTATATGACATTGTTCATGCATGCATGTAATGTAATGCACACGCGCGCACACACACACACACACACACACACACACACACACACACACACACACACACACACACACACACACACACACACACACACACACACACACACACACACACACAATTATAATGCTTCATTAAACTAGTAACTGTTAAATTTAGCAATGGCCCCCATGGTACAGACTAATAACTTACAGCACAAATCACTAAATGTAGAATTGCACCATAATTAATTAAAAACCTTGACTTTGTGAGTCCATCTGTCAACAGGATGAGAAGGCTTCTGCCAATGAGGGCAAGGCATGACTGAATGTCCTCAATTTGTCTGTATGCACACATTTCTACTGATCTGCTCTCCTGACAAGACTGAAATCACATGAAAACCAAACCTGGATTTAACCTCCAGGCCCCGGCTTTTTATTTAAAACACCATAATGTCTTTACTAATCCTCAACAAAACCTTGATTGAAAAAGTAATTAACTTCTTGGAAAACGGAACAGGAGAGTTTTAAATAAACTTATAGAGACACCATGTGTCTGCGGACGTAGTGAAAAGGCGGGGGAAAGTATTCATCCAACCTGCACTGGGCCAATTGTGCATTACGAAAAAAAGAAAAGGCACAAAAGCATCTTTTTGTCTTGTTATACTGTATAAAATCTGTCACTGATGCTGCAGGTTGTCTTGTGCTGCATAAACCGCAATCCTCTAAGGTGCTACATGTGATAGGCGATACGATAAGTTCTAAATTTGGCTCCTGCAGTTTATGATGCATACAAATTAGTGACTTTACAACAAGAAGATGGCTAAAAGGAAATGTAACCAAAAAAAAAAAAAACACAAAACAATTAATTTATTATGGCTTTTGGTATTGGAAATTTGAAACCAAATCAAATCATATTAACATTTATATCAAAAGGATTTTTAGTAACCAAGTTACTAAAAATCCTTTGTTGTACATAAACTTTTACAAAAGTTTGACATTGCAATGAAATATTGTGACAGATGTACAACATTGCATTGATCTTTTTATCTTCACCCACTTCTCGACCAGAATCTGGCACACATCTTTCATTCACTTGGTGTTTCTCTTTCGCATTAATTAAGTTTTTTTTTTTTTTTTTTAAATCATTGGGGCTCTTGGGGATGTGAATAGTGGTGTTTGTTGTTCATTAGTCTATGGGCTGCACTGAACCTCAAAGGTAAATCTAAACAACTGTTTTGCTCTACTCATTCTTAAATCTGTTAATGGTTCTGCCAGTTACTAATGAGCTGGCCTTCAGGACAAAAGGTCCGGCGATGTTTGTAGAGCACAATAAAGAGAGGAATATGAAGAAAATGTCTAGGGAGAGATTAATGTAGGGTGTGCTGAAAATTAATAAGCCTGCTGTTTGTAATACTGTTAAATAAGTCCCTCCATCCATCGTACATTAAATATTTCTGAATTTACAAGTGCAGTCAGTCTGCACTGCCCCTTGTATACCTTGTTTTTCCTGTGCATGACAATGCTGTATGTTCATTGCACATGTTGAATAATGTGATTCTGACTGCTATAGTTTATGTTGAGAGCTAGCCTTAATCTAAATCAGGAGGCAATGCATTCAAATAAAAAACTCCATACTAGTTTAGCCAGATTTAATCCAGAAAATGCACATTTGGAAACCATCCTGATAGGGGACAGAGAAAACCCTGGAATCAGAAACCTCTAGATCACATGCTGTCTTAGATAAACATGAGGGTGAATGGCCACATTTCTACTGAGCTATCCTCACTGCTTCCCGTATGCTGGGAATGAAAGGCTCCCTTATGGAGGTGAACAGAGTTGGGCTTTCTGCAAGGAACAGACACTTACAGTCTTACACAACCTTACGCATTTTCATGCCCGCCCACAGGTTGTTTACACATGCATCCTGCACCAACCTACTGTAAAGTAAGAGAAACAGGCACACACACAAATATGCTCCCTCTCAATTGGTTTTGCCACAAGCAAGACAGGGAGAGCTGGGTGGCAAGAGATAAGAGCTGAGGTGAGCGAGGGTTGGAAAGAGGTGCAGCCAAATTGAAGGAAACATCAGTAGTAAGTGTCTTAGCTGGGCTCTGGGCCACTACGAGCCACCAGAAGAGCTTAAGCGTGCCTTGGCATAGATTGTGGAGCTGGAGGGATATTCACATTCTTCCACAAGAAATTCCACCATTTAGGGTTGTGTTGATGGTGGTGGTAAAAACAGTTTGAGGCACTGGCACAGAATCTTGGGCTGAGTTAGAAAGCAGCGGCGTATTGTTTGCACTATTCTGCCCCCTGAAAAAGTATTCTCTATTTTGAGTATGAAAACAATTACACACCCTCTACAATCTGCCTCCACTTATATATGTTCCACAAAGCCTTTAAGGAGCTGATTTGGCATTGGCACAATTACGGTATGTTTAGGCCATTCCGCAGCTCTGACTGTATCCCTCTGGCTTCCATATTCATGGTGCTCGCTCCTGGCCCCTGTCTCAGTTGGGTATGTTTGATTTCCATCACTACCTAACTTCTATCTCCCTTGCCCATCACCAGTAATCATGGTGAGCCTCAGGATAAAAAAGCCTCTCAGGCCAGTGGCCCACAAACAGAAGATTACAGCGATTCAGAAATTAAAGTCAGACGGGAGGCAGGCGGCGGGAATGAAGAAAGACGAGCAAGGGCCCTCCAGAGCCAAGAGATTTATGCTGTTTCATTAATGCTGATGAACTTAATTCAAATCAATTCTCTGTGAGACATCACTGTGGTGGTAAACAACTCCTAATGCCATCTGCAGAGGCCACTGCAATAAAGATGTTTTCTTCACATACTACCTTAATCATAGTGTAGATTTACTCTACTTACCCAGGATATACTGTAGACATGCCCCAATGGCACCTGTGTGACTTAAGAGGCCAGAGCAAATCCACAAACTTGGAGCAGGATTTATTTTAGTAAATACCCATTTTTGGAAAGTAAAAACCGCTAAATGGCGGAAAATCTAAATCTCTTGGACAAACCCCATAGGCTCTGGCCTTTAGTTAGGTTTGTTTGTTCCCTATTTACATGTCAGCTATCAGAAAGTGAGGTGAACAAATTACTGAACAAGTGCAATTTCCTCCCTCCTGAAAACACAGGTGGGTGGTTTCAGGACGGGCCAAAAGACAGAGAAGAGTGGAAATGAAATTGTTATTTTTGTAGATTTCTACCTGTTGTCATTTAGCTGTGTATATCGAGGCTGAGGATCTGGGTCACCATCATTCACATCGTAGCTAGCATCCGGGTCCTAAATAAAGACGCAGATAAGCTGTTAGAGTCAGATGCAGAAATCAGTTTGGTAAATCATCAGTATTCAAAAATCTGCCAAATTTAAAAACCTCAAAATCTGTCTTGACTCTTGAAATCCATCAACCACAAAGACGACACTATCTGTAATTGGAAATCTGCTCTATTTATTCTGTTCTTATCTTCTTTCGGTTTGCTGCTGCAGTGTACCGCCTTACCATAGAAAACACAATGTTTCAGCTTATTTAGGAGTTAGACTTACGTAGTTCTGCATCAAGTCAGGATGGTTCTTCTCTATTCCATCATCCAGGATGGACACCACCACACCTTTACCTGTGTAGCCCAACTGCCACGCAGATTTGGCATTCAAGTCACGGTGGTTGCTGTTGTACTAAGGATGGAGAAAGAAAAACAACTTAGATGGAATGTAATTATCCAAGAGACACCTGACAAGAATGTGCTTTTAACTAAATCTGGAAGGGCTTAACTCTATAAGAAAAATAAAGGCAATCATTTAAGACATTTTGATAAGACTGGGCTTTGGACTGAAGCATCGGGAAAAAGGTGCAGCTTAATGCATTGCAGTCATTCTTACTTAGTGAAAAGTTAAAGTTTCTCAATGAGGGCAGAGAGCATCTCTATTCTGAAAGCATCAATGCCATGCATGCATTCATCGCATTTATTTTTAATACCAAGCAACCCACCGGTGATCTGGATCATGGCACAGATCGTAATCATTCTGTATGCTTTTTGATATGCTTTTGACATTCAGCTTGACCTTTCGTTAAGAGCCACGTCTGGCTTTTATCAACTTCAAAGCTCTTCTGTTTAAAGTGCACCGTCGGTTAATTATAATGTGTCTGATGTACCACCGGCCACATTTTCCTCTTAGCTTTAAGACCCTGCAGTCTATCAGAGAGGATGATCATTGACACTACCATCAAGAAGAAAGTCAATTAAAGCTGAAAGTTGTGATCTGCAATGCCCATTCAAATTTAAAAAAGGCCCTTTGTTGATGACACGCTGAGTGTATAATAAATCTAAGAGAGGCATGTGCAAGATTTCATTTTGAATACTGCTAATTAAGTGAGTTATTTTCTTCCTTCAGGTCAGCATTCCTCCTGCACACTAACATCTTGAGCAGTATGTACAGTATGGACAGCTTGATATTTCTGCTTTGAGGCTTGCCCATGACTTATCAGGTCTCATTATTTAGACAAATAAAAAAAAGATTAAATATTGATTAAATATTGATTATAACAGCAGATGCTGACCATTAGCATCTGCCCACTGTGAACACCCTGCCAACAAGCACAGCCACCCTCTCCTCTCGCCAGGTTCAGTTTTAATGAGGCACAGACTTATTTCCTGCTAGTTGAAAGCGGCAGCACATTCCTGCAACCTGAAAACATTTGCTACAAATCTGCACTTCCGAACGTAGATTACTACAATAACTTCTATCTGAAATACACAGAATGTATTTTGATAATGGGAGACAATATTTTTTTTATGTAACTCAGCAGGGTGTAGATATTCGTACAGTATATAACCTGTCCACAAGTTCATTAACAACTAACATGATAACATAGTGGAATCTGTGAAGAGTGGATCTGAGAAAAGCAAAAGTGTTGCTCTAGTTTTCATGTCTTTTGTGTTTTAATGAGCTTTACAGCCTCATGGGATGCCCACACACTTAAACCACACCATAAATAGAAATCAATCTTTATTTTTATGTGTTCCACTCACACAGGTTCAGCACCTCTTTAAAAAGAACCACACAGTGCATCATATTTCTAAATATCAGCAGAGTAGATTTAATCATTTCTAATAAAAACTTCATAAAACATTTGTCGTTTCTTTATGTGCCAACAAAGATGCTAGAGTTGCAACAATTAGTTGGTCGAAAGGCAATTAACAGCAACTATTTTGATAATGTAATTTTTCAAACAACAAATTCCAATCATTTGCCATTTCCAGCTTATTAAATGTGAGGATATGCTGCTTTTTCTTTAGTCAAATATATGATAGTGAGTAAAATATCATTGGGTGCTGGATTATATTCAATTTGGGTTCTGGGAAATTGTGACGGGCATTTTCTTTCTGACATTTTAGAAACGAAAGGATTAATCAAGAAAAGAAAGATTAAAAGATACTAAAGAATACAGGCAGGCTTTAATATCAGTGAAATACTCAGAACTGTAGTGAACGTATGGCAGAATCTATTACATCTAGTCACATTAATACAACCAGGCAGCAGGCTCTTATCTCATCCTTTGCCTTTCAAGTTGCCACTAACTACTCCAACACACTGGGGACGTCAGTCTGCCTCTGTTAAAGCAAAGACATTGTTGAACAACTGGTGATGCAAGTCTGTTTGCATCATCATGAATTTCCTTCTGCTTGAAGCACCCTCAAAGTAATTGAAGGAAGAGTGGAGCCAAACAGAAAATCTCAGGGGTTGTTAGTGCTGCTTTTAACAGGCCAACGTACCAGTGACATTCTTCAAGTCAAATGGAAAAATCAATCAACAGACAACCAGAGCAATTCAAGGTGAATCACCTGTGTCTTTTCCTCTGCTTTCTCTCTTTGTTGCCATGTGGACTAAACCACCAACTTTAAAAAGCATGCAATTTATAATTCAAATGCACTCTGTGTATGCATGTATGCTGTTGTTGTTTAAGCTGAATCCTTTAGGTGAAGTCACTCAGACTTGTGCTTTCATGTTCTGCAAACAAGACACAACAGCATTTCGCACAAAGACTGTATATTGACGGAAGCTTGTCTTTTGACTCTGGGGAAAGATCACAGCCCCAAATTTAATTAAGTGTATTGACTTTGGGTGGATAAAAAGCTCAACCAGTGTGCACACCGCTGAATTATGTCTCACAGACAAACACAAAACACACAGCACAGCCTTTTGTTCAATGACGTTTCTGTTCAGCAGCGTTCATACTCACCAGGTACCACTGGTCTCTGAACTTGGGATCTAACGGCTCTACGAAAACATCCCTCTTTTTTCTCCGTTTCGACACTTGTTGCTCGGCCCAAGTCACCTAAACAAGGAGAGCACAAACACAGAAATAAACATGTAAAGATTAGCAATACAAACAAAACGGTGTTGAAGTAAGGTGATGCTCAGCGGAGAAAAAAAGCCTCCAGCCACAACGGTTACTGCTCACTGTCATAAAACAAAAACAACAGAACAAGAAATAATGATGTGCTGGACATGAGGGTCACCATGTCAAATGAATTAATAGAGATCCAAATTCTCAGCAGGACGACAGCAGACAGAGTGAGATTAGAAGCACATGGGTATCACTAATGAGACTCGCTGATGAACTCCAGAGCAGCACGGGATTAATTAAAACTTCTAGATTAGTGTAAAATGAGATACACCTAAAAAATTATGCACGCTAACAATATACACACAAGAGCTACAAATTAATTCATTCAAGTCTATCAACACAAACGTCTGCAGGCTTTCTTAATGTGCAAGCTCCTGCAGAAAGTGTTGTCAGAAGCAGAACGCATGAAGTGAAAATAAGCCTGCATCTCACTCCCTCTGCAGAGTTGTGCTCGCTATACAGCAAAAACGCCCGAGTAGACAAGGACAGAAAAGAATGTGTCAGAGTAGGAAGACAGAGAACTGCCTGCCGCAAGGACGGAGCACCTGATGTGAAGGACAACCAAATCACAGAGCACCTCTCTCTCTCTCTCCGCCTCTGCAGATCACTAGAGACACAAGAGTAAAAAAGGAAAGAAGTAATGAAGGTCACATTAGCTGCTACATTGAAGCGATGCCAATTCAACACTACCATATCATAACAGCATAATGGAATAATTTCACTTCAAGGAGCAGAGAGGTTTGTGTGCGGGTTCATGTTAGTGTTCGCTCCCTCAGCTCAATCAGTCTAAGTGGAGGAGACGTTTCCACCAGGATTCATCTGATTCTTATTTGTAGATGAGGTCAGCCCTGTGAGGTGCAGCTGCAGCAGTTTACACACAAAACGGGGTGCCAGCTTTTTTCACAATGAACATGCGCACTTAGGGAGCAACACAATTATGGGCCTTGACGGGACAATTGCTGTTGACACAGACGTTGAGAATCCTTACTGTATATGTTCAGAATTGAATATGTCTTTAAAAAAAAGAAAAAAAAGAAAAAAAAAGAAAAGAAAGCTGGCACTGTTAACTTTTTCTTTGTGCTGGCGTTGTCAGCCTAAGGGATTTTGCTTTTGGAAGAAGAAATCTTATCTACTGTACCACATTCAAAAATAAATGCCTGTGTCCTATTTCTGAATTTTATTCTGTTTCATTATCTTGCAGACACACAATGAAAAGGTAAATCAAGGTGGTAAACATGTCGCAGAAAAATGTACCACTGGTCAGAAGCAGTTAAGTTTAAGTATATATTTGTCATTCTCATTATAATGCAAAAATGTCTGTCTCTTAATAATGTAATGTGCATTGCGGCAGGTCCTATGCAGACAACAAAAAAAAGTTAATTCAATATTGCTTTTCGTAGGACTAAACTAAATCTAATTAAACGTTGTCCTCTAAATCTAAAATGAATGACCTCATATTGGCTGCTCATCTCATCTTCACTGAATCAATAAATATTTATCTTATCAATATCAATTTTTTTGAAGGAAAGTTTCAGTTCCCGAGAGTTTCACAAAACTATTCCTAAGTGACATTATTACTACATCTAATTAGTTTGAGAAAGAAGGACAGTTGCTGATGTGCTTCTCTCAGTCAGGCTTTAATATTGACTTTCTGTTTTCAAGAAAATGGCAGTATTGACTGAAATGTCTACAGTCTGACTGACAAAGACTCAGTTGTGTGCAGGGAAGATATTCAACGGCATGACAGTAGTCTGTAATTTTCAGTCAGATAGAAACAAGCCATTTTCTCTTGCGTCATAAGGCGGTGTGTGTGATTTCCCCTCTTCCATTTCCTCAACTGCTTTTCAACATGAAATCCTGTATGAAACTTCTGCTGTTTTCTCACATACGTAAGAGATAGTTCTCGGACTCGGTTCAAACATGACAGGATTCTTAAGAAAAAAGGAGGCAATGTTTGTGCAATATAAGTTTTCTAGGGCAACACAGGAAGTTATGTTTAATGTACACGGCAACGGACCGTTCACTGTACCGTGTTTAGATTGTGGAGTTTGTATTGCATCAAATGCTCCTAAAACCATCTCATTATCACTGCCAAGCATGGTGTAGCTTTTAATTCCATTGGTATTGTTTTGCATACTGTAAGCAAAACCAGCATATGTAAGTCACTGTAATCGTGTGCATGCCATTTACTGATCACATTATATGCTTAAATTAAATCCAAATTTGTCTCTTAAGGGTCTTGTTATGACATGACACAACAATTACAGCAGCCACAAAGGTATCACTGCAGTTCAGTAATCAATATTAAAGAATACATTTGTTTCTCAAAAGGGAAATCTTTTCACTTGCCCAACTTAAGGTCGAACCACAGGGCCAGGCTCGACAAGAAAACAAGATAACATGACTGCTCAATCAAAGCTCATATACTTTCAGCAATCGTGCAAATAAGCTTCAGTACAATAACTACGGTTTCTGCTCCTTTTAGCTGCAGACACCTCAGTGACCAGGGCTACTAATTTGTGCAGTCCTCCTAATGTCACACACAGTTCTTGGAAGTGTCCATCAAAACACAGCAAATACAGGTCTTTGCTTAGTCCTACTCATGAGGAAATGGCGGCACAGATGAGTGTTTTGGGTGTGTTCACAAACACACATTGGGGATGCTTAAATCAGTAAACCCTGGGGGAAAAACTTCCTGAAAGCTGCATACTAGTACAGTAATTACCTTCATTTCAGTACTTTGTGTTCCATGCGTGGGAAGAAATACATAATTTCAGTGCGCAAATGAATTAAAATTAATCATTTAACACTGTTCAGTTGTAAGTTGCATAAAGAGTCCTTACATTGTGAGTACGCCAGTGACCCTTCTGTTAAATTAACTATTTGAATATTAAACTAAACCTGAGATCAAAGTCCTCATTTCCAAAACAATAAATTCTGCTCCCTATTCATATTCACAACAAACAAGAAACAACACAAGTTGTATTTTTCAGCTTCAAACTCATAATTCATATTGAACAGATTCCCTACTTTTGGCAGGAGCGTAACAACAAAATTTCCATTTTGCAGTATTCATGTGAAGGGTCTTTTGAAAACTTTAATAGTCCATGACAGAACACAGAGCCCAGAAGTTGACAAACAGCATTTTTCATTATAAATGGGCTTTGAAAATGGAAAACGGTGTCTATCTCATGCGTCCAGACGGATCCAGTGCAGAACTAATGTTCATAAACAGACTGCTCGGTTTGTGTTTAGGTGAAGAATCGTATCTGTCTAACAAATAGATTCCCAACCCTACTCATTCTGTCCCACCCAACTCTTTGTCCTTCTTCATTATATAAACATAGCATCCTCCCTCTGAGGCCAAACGGAAGCCTCAAATAAAGCATCATTACAATAAGGGATCACACTAGATCAGTGGCTTGGTCGTTTATATTTATGCTAAAGCCTGCTGCTATTCATACTATAGTTATAAAACTGGCAATAAAACCAGTCAAACAAATGATGATAATGTTCTGGGTTTCTGAGCCACTTGTTGATTTGCTATGTCTGTCTTATTCCTTCTCTTCTTTTCAACAAACCAAACAAGAACACCAAAGCAAAGCAAACTGCCCGCTACAACAACATAATAAAACAGAAAACCGTAGACTACGGCGGTAGTAGATAGAGCAGAGTTTTAAATCTTCAATAGAGCCTATTAACAGGGCTCTGTTAGCCAGTCTAGGAGATCTGGCAGAGGTCCAGGTGCTTTTGTCAGTAATTAGACACTCTTCAAAGAGAGTTTACTGAGCCTTTTGTTCAGGCTTCATCTCGAACAGTTTAAAAGCTGCAGGGACCGTCTCTCTGGAATTAAAAAATTCCTCCCATTAGAAATATTTTTGCAATGTTTTACCTTTTTAGAAAAAAATGATGAAAATGAGAATCAAATTTGCAATGATCTGCTGGTTAATGAAAGCTCTGATCAGACTATTAATTGCAACACAGTTACAGAAATGGATCGATGTTTAGATCCAATAGTGTTTATACATTTTTTTTTAAATAAGGGGATTTGGTAAAAATGGCAAGCTATTGCAGCATTTGCATAGCTCCCTTGATTGAATACACAAACAAATAGATAAAACTAAAATTGGTAGATTCCTGTGGGTACTGACAAACTGACCTGACCCCTCCTGTACAGACAGGAGGACCTGGAACTATAATGCTCCACTTTCTCAGAGGTGCTGTGGGGAAAAAAGGAATTCAACAACAGGAAATGGAGCTGCAGAGTAAAGGAAATCCCAAAGAGGGAGGTGCAGATTTCATTCACTTTTTTTTTTTTTTTTTTTTTTTTTTTTTAAATGGCAGTAGATTCCTTTTGACATTTGCTTCTCCAGTGGCACTTGTATATACGTATTAATATGGAGATTTATCTACATTACTATAATACTGAAAGGAGCTGGAGACAATTTAGATGTAACCATGTTCATATAATTTCCAGAGATTACAGAGAGAGAAAAAAGAAGAGACAAGAGAGTGTTATAAGAAGGCAAAGAAAAGGGGAAAAGGGGAATAGTGGAAACGTTCCCTCACAATTCACAGTTGTGAGACAAGTTTCTGGTAGACTCTATCGTAGGGCTGGGCGATATAGCTGAAAACTGTATTGCGATATAAGGGTTTCATATCGGTCGATATCGATAATTATTGATATTTTTTATGACCTATTTAAAATAAGGACCAGGAGAAAAATATATTAAATTCAAACATTTTTATTTTAAACTTAACCTTCCTCTGATTATAATCCCCTCAGTTATAAAGCAGGAATGTCAACACAACCATGGAAAACACTCAAATAATTAAAATGTAAACATAGGTCTAAAATCACAATGAACACTTAACAATTATCTCTTAACATTAAGGTGCAAACTTAAAGAATAGGTAAGAAATGCTTCATAAAGTGTAATAAAATAGTGCAAAATGTTAAATATAATAAACCTGAGAAACTATTTTCTGCAGGTTTAGTGCTAGGTTGGTAACCTGGCTTCTGAACAGACATGTCTGCCTCCGTTATTTCTTTGTATCGTTTAGTAAGGCGCTGATGCAGAGTACCTCTCCATGGCGGTCTGCTGCTTGTGCGGTGTAGCAGCTGCAGATGTTGTTGGACGTTGCTGGCAAATACGGCTGTGCTCCAAAGTGTGAGCGCGGCTAAGGTGGTAAAACAAGTTTGTGGTAGTACCAGTGTTGGTGGGGACGACGGTCTGACGACATTGGTCTGTCTACGGTCACACTTATAAAATCCCCAAAAACTGCCATACTGACTTTTGTTTTATCAACAATTACCTCGCTCGCTGCGGCACTCACTTTCCACTTATCACTCCACGCCGGTTCTGTTATTGAAGAACACGAGACAGTGATGTGGCGCAACCAAACTTGATACTGTTACATGATTGGCTGTTAGAGTGTAACTCCCTACGTTGCTAGGTTAACAGAGAGCGAGTGCCTTTGTTCATGCAACCAAACTTGCTTCACAATCTCTGGTTTTTTCCAAGGGGGTAAGCTCAAGGGGGTAAGCTTCGCTTCAGAACTCGAGCAATCATGGCGCCATTTTGTTGCCAACTGGCCATCACCTCCTGTTAGCATTCCGCTGACCGCCATTTTTTTTTTACGTCACTTGACTGCGAATAACTTTACATCTGAAGCGTTTAAAGACTCTATTTGTCCGTTGTTTAGTTCCAAAGAAACACGGCAATGTATAAAAGGCTTCATTACCTTGAACCTCACGTTATGGCTCCGTAGCAGACGTTTTTGTAAAAATAGGCTAACGATTGTGTCATAACCAAGTGACTAACTGTCGCATAGTAGAGGAATTACCGTATAGTACAGGAGAAGCTCGCAGGCAGTTTTGACTTACATGAGATGTTTAGGTTTAATTACTAATGTTAACTAGCATGTTAGTGATCAATAATTAGCCTGTGCCCATGTTATCTCCTTACATACACCTACAGTCTCCGTATCTGTAAGATTGGGAATGATTGAGATTTCTCTTGGCACAGCTACCAGAAGACTTACAACTTTCAGACACGTTGCTCACGTCACATTCTCTCAGTTGGAGGCTGCGCAGTAAAGCTGGCCATCACCGGAAAAGTGCTTCTAATAGCCTTCACTGGTCTCCGTCCAGAGCAACGGGGTCTATTGGTCCATTATATACTGTCTATGGTTTCTTCTGATGAAGAAAAACAAGTTATCGAACATTTTATCGACCGCATTTTCTATTGATATTGATTACGTGTCTATCGCGAGACATATCGTTATCGTTTTATCGCCCAGCCCTACTCTATCGTTAGGAGGAGAAAATATAATGCAAGAATGAAGTCGGATCAGCGAGGAAACAAAGAATTCAACAACGACTCAAGGACCCTGAGCCAGTCTGCTGGATCAGCATTGGAGTCAATTGGTCACTATTGGCTATATAAAGTCAAAGCCATTTCAGATTCATTGTTCATTTTAACCCATTGTGCTCTGGGTAGGCCAGCTGTCAAATGGCCCTGCTGCTCTGTGATAAAACACTTTAACGTTCTCCTGATGCACAGCGTTGTCAGCCAGGGAACCACGGAGGAGCACAAACAAATAAATAGCAGCCAGCAGTTCCAATTAATATTTTTCACATTGACAGCGAGTTTCGCCAAGCGATGCAAGAAAGTCTGCTCTGGTTTTTTTCTTCAAAAGTGACTGTTTTTGTTTTCTTTGCTTCAGCAACATTTAACAGCTACACAGCTGCTCTGAAGTGCAGCTGTCAACTGAAACTTACATGTAAACTTTTGAGTTTACTGAGCATGCAGAGAGGCTGTCTGAAACTGAACCCCACTGTCATAACAACAATAGACTTACACTTCCCTGTAAACAGATCAAATAGATTCAAGGTTTTCAAAGGGGGGCTCCAAACTGTTTCAGGGGAGGCTCAGTGAACGGAAGTGAAAAAATATTGCATTAATTATTACATTAGTAATCAAAAGAAGATCACATAGAATAGCCAAAATGTGTGTGATGTGGTTAAATAAATAGTTCAGAGATACAGTAGTATGAATGTAACTGTTTTCCCAATTTCCCAGAGTCAGAAACTAATAAAGGCCTTTGGACAGACCCTTTGTTATGTATTTGGTGTAGTCTGTAGATTGTTAAACAGCAATCAAAAAGCAATACTTTCTACATACTTAAAGTCCCACTCCCGACACATTTTAAAGTACGTAAAAATACGCTGCCTGCTTTCTTTCGGCGCCCATTTTAATCGGGCTGTTCAGTTAAGACAAGTTGACGTGAAGCTCTGTGACCAGAGAGCCGACATCTTTTTATTTTTATTTTGTTTTTTTAAGTTTTAAAAGAACTTCTACATCTACTTTCTCTGGCGCACACTCCCTTGTATTCCCACAGCTATGAATGTTAATTTCACACTCTTCCCTTTGTCCTTCCCAATGGGGTAGGACAGACTCATTGAAACTTACCTCAAACTCTCTTGCAAAACAGCGAGATAATATAGAAACGTGTAATTTCAATTAGATCAGTCAAGGAGGAGGCAGTAGGTTTCACAGAAGAGTGCAATGTATCTGGGGAGCAACAGCTCCCCTCCAAGCACGCAGGTGAAAGGAAAACAGGCAGTGTGGATGCTGCGGCTCGTCTGAGACAGCCATTAAAAAAGGTGAAATATGAGGGCTAAGGTATTTGGTTCTTTGCCTTGTGGTGTGTGTGTGTTATTGTATTCCTCTTTGTTTTCTACTGTGCTTCTCCTTCTCATTGTAAGAAAAGAGCTCTGACCATTTTATCCGTAGCTACAGTAATGGCAACACCACAACCACCACTCATGGATGACACTTCAAATACAGCAACTGTACCCACACTTCCTCCCCACAGCATACTCCAAAACATCAATAAACTTTATGCACATCCATGAACACACAGTCCATCAATCATAGCCCCTGAAATAAACTTCTTACCTTGGGATCTCTTGAAAGTCGGACGTGTGTCCCCCTGTGATCTGACAGCGATCTTTTCACCACTGTACGATGCTGGAAGTGATAATAATCACCAAATACCTGAAAAGACAACAGAATACGATCAGTTATCACATGAGGAAATTTAAATCTGTAATCTGATAATAGCGCTACACATCTGATAGTAGCTTCAATGAAGTAAGAATGACTGGTCGTGCTAAATCACTACCACTAAGCCCCTTTGTCAAAAATACAGAAAGGTTGAGTGCAGTATACCAGTCAGTACAAAACAGTGGAAAATACATAGCTGCATAACCAAATAACACATGAAGCCATGAATCAAACTACATATAAAAAATATATCTAAATATATACATACATGCAGTAAATCCATTATTTATGAATATATTTTACAGCAGTGTTAACCACAGCGCCTTACAGCATCAACTGAAACAAAAGCAGGATCAAATAACCTTGATATTTGCCCTTTTCTCTCTATAGCAATCTTCTGCTCAGGTGCTAGGAGGTTAACAAATCTCTCCCCAACCTTGCGACTGCAAATCATATTCCTCTGCATTTTGCGGTGCCAAGTGAGGCTAATGGGCTGCATTAGCTGGCAAAAGGTGCACTCACAATTAGAGAAGCCTATTTCCATTATCAAAAACCCTAACCCAACTCCACCACCACAGTGACTTACGTATTCCCGTGTGGGAACCCTGATACATGACCCATAATCCTCTTTGCTCAGTCCAATTATTACCACTGTGTAATCAAGGTCATTAATAGAGCAGTGAACTGCGACAAACTTCAAAGAATATGTTGTCTGAGCAAAGAAACACACTCCACATCACAGCTGAGCAGTTTCAGAGGGAAGATAACTTGATGGTGTGAATCTACACAAGTACTGAAACAACTGGCCAAATAATTGATTAACAGAATACAACCTGATAACAGATTAATAATTCTAATTATTTATCAAGTAAAAGACCAACAGTTGCTGGTTACAGTCTCTCAAATTTGATGATCTGCTTGCTTTTCTACAATTTTTACATTCAGCGTTAAATACGGTGTTCAGAGCCAACCAATCAAACTTCTATGAGGTACTCAGGTGGTGTTAACTGCTCCATATGCACTAAACTGTTAAATAATGACTTCACTGAAGAGAAAAAGGGGGAACAGTGAGTCATAAACAAAATTACTACAGCACACTGATTTTAGATGGGAGTTCAACATAATTATAGGCAGCATAAACAAGGAGAAAAATCCATTAGAGCTGCTAAGATTAATCGATTAATTGATTAGTTGTCAACTCTTAAATTAATCAGCAACTATTTTGATAATCGATTAGTCGGTTTGAGTAATTTTTTAAGACAAAAGTAAAAATTCTTTCATTCCAGCTTCTTAAATGTGAATATTTTCTAGTTTCTTCTCTCCTCTGTGACAGTAAACTGAATATCTTTGAGTTGTGGACAAAACAAGACATTTGATGACGTCATCTTGGGTTTTGGGAAACACTGATCCACATTTTTTCACCATTTTCTGACATTTTATAGAGCAAACAACTAATCGAATAATCGAGAAAATAATCAACAGATTAATTGACTATGAAAATATTCGTTAGTTGCAGCCCTAAAATCCATACATATTTTGTCAACAGACTGGGATGCTTTGTGTCCAGCAACGGTTGATGCAGAGCTAAGGTACTGCAGTGTGTGTACTGCATTCTTTTACTAAAGAGTCCCGCTTCAGTCCCCCCAACCTCCTCTGCTCCCATTTAATCACAGTAAACAGGCCAATTCCAGCCAGGCTGACACAAAAAGCCTCTGCACACAAAGCCAGTGGACAATAGGGAGGCAATAACCAAGAGGGAAGACACACTTTACAGTGATATTCAGCACAGAGGTGGAACCACCACAACTGTGTGTGTGTGTGTGTGTGTGTGTGTGTGTGTGTGTGTGTGTGTGTGTGTGTGTGTGTGTGTGTGTGTGTGTGTGTGTGTGTGTGTGTGTGTGTGTGTGTGAGACTGAGGCAGTAAAACCATTAAAGAACTAGATGATAACAGGATAAACACTGGTTTCTGAGCAGCGGAAGGAGAGAAGAAAAAGATCAGGTAGTGGGTCCATTGTGTTAGCCCAGCTAGGTGACTGGGAGGTGGGACACTGATCAAAGACATGGGTGGAGAGTGGCAGTGGCCCATTACGCAACTCTAAATAACAATAATACCAGTGTAAAGTATAATATAATATTAGTGCTGTCAAACTGATCACATTAATATCATAGTTAACTCGCAATTAATCGCACATTTTTATCTATTCTAAATGTCTCTGGATTTCTTTTTCTCATTTTAATGCTCTTATCAACATGGAAAAGTGGATCGGCTTGCTTTGTGCTTTTGTCGCCTGGCTTTGAAGAGGGGGCGGAGAATTTGCATCAGCTGTGTGCTTGGCCATCAAGTGGTATTTCAGACTGGACGTGCTGCGATGATAGCTCAGTTCACAACGACAAAACACACAGACCACTTTGGTCTCGTCAATGGAACCATTTGGCAACTTTTTAAAATTAAACTTTCCATTCAAAATCGTCTCGCCATCCACTCAAAACGTAACGTTAGCCTGCTACTCTTTGGCTGGCTCGCAAGCTCAAACAAGTGTGTGCAGCGTGCCTGTTGTTTTGTTTCTGGTCTAGCTAGATCCGGTGTGGTGTTGTAGTTTTTCTAACGTTACTAGTTGTTGCAACAGCATGTGAAAAAAAACTACAAAGTTTGCTGGGCCAAAAAGAACATTAATCTTGCGATAAAAAAAATGTACGCCGTTGAAATGGGTTTGTGTGAATGCAGTTAATAACGCGTTTAACTGACAGCACTATATAATATAATTTAACACAAAGCACCAATCAATTCTTTTCCGAAGAGGATTTATCATAGTTTAAAGCAGCTACTGGTGATGCATCCTGTATTTATGGGCCCATTTTGGCCCATGTGAGGTATTTTCTATTAAACATGATATCCCATAGATCCCATACATGTTAGTTTTTCAGGACAGCAACAAAAACAGTTTGATAGAATTTAAAAAAAGAGAAATATAAATATCAGGTTTTGATAAGAAAATTCAAATCAAAGAGAAACAACTTCAATCGAAACTCATCATTCTGCGGTCCACTGCAGAGGTCACCAACCCCAATATGTCTAACGACAGCATCGTCAACAGTTTTTAATGTAGCAATAACACAACACATGCTGGGTTTTTTAATCAGACAGTGCTACTTTAACTTTCTGTGTTTAATTGCTGTTTAGGCAACTTTTTGTGCTAATTGTGGTCTTCACTTTTAAATATAGCGATCTGAAAAGTGTGTCGAGCTCACAAGCATCTGGAGCATCTGGTCAACAATAATGCTGCGTAATGTAGCATGGGGAAATTTGGGTATAATACTTTATTAGAAAATAACACCCGAAATGCTCTGTACATCACATGATGCACAGTACTCAAGGCTTATTGACTTCTTCCTAAAACTTCAACTACTAATTCTACATGTCTACACTTCTTTGAGAAGGTAGATTTTTATTTTTATTTTTTTAAATCCATGGACACTCGCAACAATTACAACAACCTCCCTACAAGCAAGAGAACAGGTCAAGACTGAGCAGCCTCTGACTGGACAGAGATAGGTTCTGAGATAAAAAAAAAATTTAAAAAACTTGTGCATATGCATGAGGCATAAATGCACGGATAAACACAGAGGTCACCTCACATTAAAAACAGCTCAACTGTGTCAAACATTTGCAAACACACACTCACGTCACTCAACAAAATGAAGTCTATTCTAGTTGCGCTAAATGTCTACCCCTGCAGCTCAATCATCGTTTGGCAATCAGCAACAACACTTAAGAGCTTTATGTTTTCGACCATTTAATCTCAGGACCACAATGTGTCTGTGGGGCTTAACTGCTTTCCACTGGAAAAAGGGCCATTTAAAACAAAGACATTCAGATGGAAAAAGGGAAGAGGAAACACACGGACCAGGACTTGTGAGTGACCATTACTAATGTGATAAGCTGGGCACTGATAGAGCACAACAGGCTTAACCTGTGCTCTCCGAGTGGCCTATTACTGAAGTGAAGCATTAATCCATCAACCTCATTAAAATGCGAGGTAACAGACAGTGGAAAATTACTGTCTGCTGGTTTGTTTCCATGTTTGCTGCCACCCTGCCTGCCAAATTTACCTTGTGGGAAAGCACTTATCAAAAGGTCTGGTTTCGCATCTCCAGTGACTGTTGACACATTTATGTTTTACAAAGAACCAAACAATGTCTGGAGACAAAGTGGGAAAGAGGTTTGCGGGCTGCAATAAAGTGATATGAAACAGTTTTCCATATGTAACTGTGAATGTCAAGAACAAAGCCTGTGGATTTTGTAAATTTCAATTGAGAGGAGGCCGCAAATTGCAGTTAAACTACAGACACATCAATCCTGACACATTTCACATCAATCACGGCACATTTCCTTTCAGTTTTGACATTTAACTGCATTTGATTTAGGGGCATCAGGATGTAGGAAATTACCATATTTTGTTTGTGCACCAGCGGGTTGAGATAAATTGAGAAAATAAGACGTAAGCAGGCACATGTGATATAGCCTCCTAAAATAGTTCAGCAACTTGTTTATATAATGAGGCTGGAGTCTAACTAGTCAGTGCGGGGAATGGGTAGGACAGGGGCACGGCTGCCACAGTGGCAGCTGGACGCAGCCGGCATTTTCTGTTAAGGTGGGCAGAGTAGACCGAGCTACTGGTCTGCCTTTCTACCAAACTGCACTTAGTGTTTCCGAGATATGGTTTCTTCTCATTGCCACCCCCCCTACACACACACTTCTTTATTTATCCCACAGCAGTCATTCTGTCTCTCCTTACGAGTTAGCCTTCAGTTTGGCATTTAGGTTTTGTGTTGTACATGATAAGAACATAAGATAAATCGACGGTTTTGGTAGCTTTCACACTGCAGAGGTGTACACAGTTGTAGGTGAAGTGTGCAGAAAACTTACATCTAAACATCTAAATCATCTAGAAATAAACTATTACTTTTATGAAGCCTTAGAAGGCAAACTCAAGCGATCTTATTTATCAACACACTGTTCTATTCTCAACAAGCTGCCGGCCACATTCCTCTACTGTGTTTATACAGTAAATACAGATTATGATTCTTGGCACAGTCTACTGTTTACCTGGATTGTTCTGAAGAAGTTAAATTAGTCCATTAAATGGCGTTGACAAAAACAAGTGGATTAAACAGGATGGTGAAATATGGTGCATTTGAGTAGGGAGGACAGTGAGGGAAAAACCCCAATGACTTCAATATCGACTAATAATTTGGCCAGAGGGCCTTAGTTTAAGCCCCTATAACATAAAGTAGAGGACGTTGTTCAATGTTTTGTAGCTGACGGAGGGCTGCTGTATACAAAAGCCACTATTCACTCTGGAGGTCATTGAGTATCTTGTGATTATCACGTCTCTGTCACCAGATAATAAAAAAAAAAAGACATTCTAAAGCTTTAAGTGCATCTTTCATATGCTTCTGCACAATGATTTCTTGGACTATTTAATAACCAGTCCCTCAGTGTTGTCCTTCGTTTGACCATATGAAATCTTTAGTCTGAACTGTTATTCTATCTTGTAGATCTGGAAAGAAAATGAATTATTCTGCTTACATCAGATTACATTGCGCCATGTGCTTGGCTGTTTGCCCATGATTAGCTTTTCCCACATCTGCAACCTTGGCTCCTCGACGAAATAACCCTCTCCCTTAGGTCAAGATTGTAGAGTTGCAAAGCCTGAGGACCTTTCTCTTTCAGCAAAACCCTTAAGTACCACTTTTCCCTCTTCTACTCACACCTGACCTTGTTCTTGTCTCGCATTAAGAAAAAGTTTGAGCGAATGGCTTTGGTTTCTTTTTCATGAATTAGGGACTCAAGAATGATTTTTAAAATCAAATTTTCCTCTTTGTGTTGGTTGAAAGAAACAAAAAAACACAGAATGTGTATTTAGTTAAAGTTTGTTTCCATATGCAGGCGGTGATATTCTGATTTAGAATATCTGATTTGTGTTGATTGTGTTGTTATGCATGTGTCCATGTAAACTGTAAAGTGCTCAGTGCTTAGGAGTACATTAATAGTTTTACATTCAGGTAGAATTTTCGAAAATGTTTAACATTTCCAAATGTTTCTTTTCAAAGCCCAGATGCTTTGATTTAGTTTTTGCTCCACCGGTCGCCCTCCCACTGTACTGTGGAGCTTCTCTATTGATTCAATGATACCAACGTTTAAAAGTCACCACATTACAGTACAGTAAATAGACTACAGTAAATGTTCTGGTTTGTAAAACAATGACTAGACTTCACAGGTTGTTACAAGTTCAGGTTATTGGAATTAATTATGGGTTGTTATGTTCCTTTAGTGGAAGAGAACCAACTGAATGGTGGTGGTGTTTAGATGATGGCTTGCGTGCATTTGTCTGTGTTTGTGAGGTATACACATCTTTGCAGTGCCGCTACACCATCAGTCATATTCGATGACAGACGATCCGTTAATTGTTGGTGAAAGGGTACATGCATAATTTCAGGGGAAGCATTTTGTTTGCTTGTTGGCAATACTGTTACTGTGATGTGATGCAATGATGGCAAACCCCGTGACATTTTTACTACTTATTAACTTGTAAGTAGACAGTAAATGTCAATGTTGTACCAAGACTAAGATAAATACTACTTTTATTTATGGTAAACCTCTCAGATCACAATGTAATAGTAATAAAAAGGGGATATTATCCTATTGTATGCTCCATCATCCCTCCTGGGTTTCTGCATTAGTACAACATCTTGTCCACTGCAGTACACCTCGACTTTATAGAGTGGATGAGCGTGTAAAAAGTTTATAGTGTCATGGCAGAACTGCTGCAGGGCTGTTAGCTCACAGGTCGATGACAGCTGTCCTCAGATGACTAACTCTTCACAGTGAGGTCTTTATGGTGCTGCAACGGTAAAGTCAGACAAGCACAAGACAG